>NW_026023834.1:2795-7689 GCF_019186545.1 Solanum stenotomum | reverse complement strand
TCCGTGCTAGCACGAGCACCTGTATCTAGTCTAATATAGTAAAAAGTATACCATTATTCTATATTTTAAGAATAAATGATCTTTATTAACATGGGAAACTTTGGAGACCTCTCCTTTGTTTGCATGATGTAAATTCACATTGCCAATTAGGGATGGCAATATTGGGACGGGTTGGGGCGGATGCGGGGTGGGTTGAAACTTAACCCGTAAAATTTTAATTTGTCATGCTTAATATTATTTTCTATTCTTAATCCACACTGCCCTACCCTGCAAAGACCTGCCCTGCCCCGCAAAGACCTACCCTGCCCACTTATGTTATATCTATTTTTTTCTTTATCATGTTATTTGCTAAAAGAGTACACAAATTTACCATTTTATTATATTTTTAATAGTGAAGATCTAGTTTAATTATTTTCTTAGTTATTGTTTTGTTAAAACACACAAATTAAACAGTTTCTACACATCTAGGTGGCTATATATTAGACCCCTAGTCTAACTAAGCAAGTGTCAGACATGCATGACAAGGATTTGTGCATTAGTCTTGATATGTGCGTGGGTTAGATAGTGCAACTGTGAGACTAAGTGTTGTTGTGCAGCAAGATGTTCAAGATGCTTTGGGTGCTAGCAAGGCATCTTGGATGAACAAAGGCAAAGACAGGCATATGGTACCTTTGGAGCATACGTGTGGGCAGTGACATCGACAAGTTAAGTTAAGGCGGTCTGTTGACTTGACAAGGCAAGGTTGTGGGACTTGACTATGGGAAGAGAAAGTTAATTCAAGTGTTGACGTTAATTGACAGTTTGAAGAAATAAAACTAAGTGTTGAAAGCAGGCTGAAATATTCCAAGTGTTGGGAATGACCAATTTATATAAGGCATTAAAGAAGCATGTGGAAGGCACGTGGACTTAATGTATTTGAATTCAAAATGTAATGTGGCTGTTAGAATATAATTGTTGGGACATAGTTATATTTGAGTAGATCTGGCAATGACATGTGTTGGACACTTAGTAGATGTAACTGTTTTTGTAACTGCCTGTACTTGCTTTTGTGCAAATTTTGAATGGGGCTGAAATTCGTCTAACGCATTCAGAGAGTGTTATGTGCCTTAGAAAAATTCATGAGACTTTGACATTAGTATAGGTTCAGATTGTTACCCTACATTGTTGTGCATATGTTTGTCAATATGATATGCTGTCCAAAAAGTGTGACAATCTTCTAGACTTAGTAAAAAATGTGAGGGTTGTAAGGCTAAAATTTGTGAGTGTTGCAGACTACCTAGCAGTAGTGTAAGACAAAACAAAATCACCCCTGTCGCAATTGGTATCAAGCTAAGTACAAGATGGTGACAAACATTGAACTACGCAAACACATGTTCAGAGTTGAGACATTTGCTGGTATGACTGACGAATGTTGGTAGGATCTGCTCACCATATCAATGGCATGAAACTAGAATTTGAGGCTTTTCGTCTATATCATGCTAATATAGACGAACAGTTGATAGAAAATTTCAACTTTCATGAGGCAACGATACTACAAATGGACGGACTGATGAAGGATAACAAAATCTTTCTGCAAAGTTAATAATGTTGCAGTTGATTATTGTTGCGTCTCATCCGTGCAGAATCATCTAAGGTAAAAATTCTTGAACCTAAGGCCTTCGGGGTACAAGAAGTGCCAAAGAGTTATAAATTGTCCTTTGGGATATGGATCAGTACTTCACAACTGCTCGTATTGCTGAGAGTGACAATTTAAATATCACCATGATGTATCTTATCGGTGATTCTAAACTATGGTCGCAGAATGTGGATGATGAGAGTGCTGGTCGGCGTAGGATTGATACTTGGGCTAAAATGAAAAAGAAAATGTGTGATCAGTTGCTCCCTAGCAATACATCTTGGCTTGCAAGGGATAAACTGAAAAGGCTTAGACAGAATGGTTCGGTGAAGGATTATATTAAGGAGTTCAATAAGTGGGTTGATTAGGGGTAAAATGTGGAAAATATGTTTATCAATTGGGAAGACAATAAGGCGGGGGGGATTTAAGGCTATGTGGGGCGGGGCGGGGCGCATTTAAGGTTATGTCCTAATTTTCCACAATTATAACAAGTACATTCCGTTAGTTTTCTTTTTGGTCTATATGGTCTCTTCTTGGTTTTTTATATTTATATTTTGATCTATATTTTTTATTATATTTCTTTCTATTTTTATAATACCTATCCGTACAACTGAATTGGGGTGCTGTTTTATTTTTGCAACATGCTAAGTTTTTTACTAATATTTTTTCCATTTTTATTTCTTCTTTATGCTTTTCACATAGTTCCATAAACCATCGTTGCAAGAATTTCATTCTAGCTCCTAAGGTGTCTGTTAATTCTGCTTCATTCCAACTTTTTATTACTTTTGAATTAAAAGGTTTTGGTAATTTTGTAAAATATAATTTTCTTATTTCTTTACTTTCTTCTGTGCTATATGTTCCTTTATAATAGTATTCTCTAAATGCACATGTATATTCATCTATGTAACACATATTACATATTGCTAATTTTGTCATTAGATTTCGATTTATGATTTTTTCTTTATTTTGTTCTTCTACCTCTGTTGTCATACTACTAAATTCATTTCTTATAGCTATTTCGTATTTATATAATATTTCCATGGTTGTAGTGGCTATTTCACCATCAAATTTTTTATTATTTCTTAAAGTTGTTAAGCTTTCATTTGTTAAATTTTGTAGCCATAATTTTACTGTTCCTATAATTGTTCTTTCTATGTATCCTGGTGCCTCTGCTATTACTATCTTGTTATCTATTAATTGTTTTGATATGTATCCTACCCATAATTGGATTGTTTTATTTATGTCTGCTACACAGTCTAAATCTAAAAATTCATGTTGTCCAGTTATTGGTTTAGGCGTCCATTTTTTATTTAATCTTTTATCCCATGTAGTTTTTTCTTTATTATATTGTTCATAATTTTTATTATAATATTTTGGATTAAAATTTTTTGGGTTTTTTACTCCTGATGTGCTAGGTTTTTCGTCCATGTCTACGTCTTCTGCATTTACTTCTAAATTCTTTGTATTATCTATATTTGCTAAAAGTTCCGTATATGTTTCACTTGTTTCCGAATGTTGTTCTAGATCATCATCGTTTATTTCATCAACTCTTATTTCGGGTAGATTATCTTGGTTATTTTCTTCTTTTTCTTCTAATTCATCTTGTAATTGCAATTTTTCTTTAAATTTAATTATCTCATTTGCTAATTTTGTTTTTTGTTCTTTTTCTTTTTGTTTAATTTCATACATTTCTTTTAATATTGCTAGCTCTTTTTCTAGCTCTATTATTTTAGTATTTTTTACTTCTTCTAATTGTTGTACTTCCTTTTTTGCTTGTTGTTTTATTTTTTTAATCTCCGTTCTCTTATCTATTTCTTCATTTTCTTTTGTTATTCTTACCATAGCAGTTAAACTATCTTCTAGTTTTACCGTTTCTTTTTCTAACATTAAACTTATATTGTCACCTATTTTCTTATATCTTCTTCCTAAATTAGAAAATATTATCTTTATTTTTAATCTGTCATAATTTTCATATGTTTTTTCATCTATTACGTATTCTTCTTTATTCATTTATAAATTATGTTGTAATTTGTATTCTAAGTTATTTATTTGTATTTCTAGATATAAAATAGTCTTTCTTTGTGCTATTATAGATTTGTGACAAATTCCTGCGAATATATTATTGTTAAGTCTATTTTGCCTATGTTCTAATTCTTGTCGTTTTTCTATAATTATTTCATTAAGTTTTTGTATATATTTTTTATTCTTGTTATTCATTGTATTTTTAAATATTGAATATATTTATATTCTATTTTAGATATATTATCTATTAATTGATCTAATTTTTCGTTATCAGTCTTTGTGATATTAAATTGTTTATATTCCGAATATAATTTGTTTAATTTTCTTCTTATTTTTCTTAATTTTCTACTCATATGTTTCTTACCGTGTTTCTTATTATCTATAGCTCTGATACCATTTTTCATTGCGGAACTGGTTGTTGGGAGATTCATGAAAGTGGTAGTGTGGTAGATGGTAGTGTGATAGGTGAGTAACTTATTTTTAAGATTTTATTATAATATCTTTTTACTAAGTGTATTAATCTTGATATCTCTTTAATATTATTTTTTGGTAGTGCTAAATTCATGGTAATATGTAATAATATTTATTGTAATATTCTTCCGATAGTTGTTTTAATCTGAATATTTCTTTGATATTATTTATGATATATTCTAGATATAACATATCTTGGGTTCTTTGGTACATATATAAATTTTTCTCCATTAATTGTTCTAATAGTTTTATATCTTCCATAGATTCTATCCAATATTGTAAATATTCGTAGTTCATTTTAATCTGAATTTATTTCTAAATCATACCATTCTATTCTTTTGGAATCTAAATCATGTAGGTTTATTTCATATCATTGCTGATTTAATATATCTTCTGATTCGTAATCATTAAATATTTTTTCCCATATTATTCTTCTTAATTCAATTATTTCTATACCGTTAAGTATATATAAGATTAAAGTTTCATAGTTTTTTATCATTTCATCATGCACGTATGTACTCATGTTCGTTGTTATGCGGGGTTTTTTTCAATTATTCCTTCCTATCATATTCATAATTGATTAAATTCATATTAGATTATTATGAACTAGATTATCTGTTTATCATGTTTTCCTGCCACTACTAGCATTGTACTTTAGCGGATACTTCCTTCTTATCAGCGCCTCAACTTTGTTTACTCCCCTAAATGGCTTTCCTCGCCTACCGGTTTCAACATTAGAATGACATAGTATAGAAGTTTTCTCCCTGTTTCCAGTGTGCTAATAAA
>NW_026023834.1:0-1894 GCF_019186545.1 Solanum stenotomum | reverse complement strand
TCCTATCTTGATAACCTGTATTGGAGGTTTTATTTCCTCGTATAATATCTTCGCTGGTGTTGTATAGAATTTTATATAAAATAAATTTCCTTTCGTAACTCTTTTGTATGTGACGAATGATTTGTGTAGTTCTGGTATTCCACTAACTTCTTCTCCGTCGTATGTGTATACGGTATTTAACAGTCTGTAGTTGTAACATGTTCTTACTAAATTAGCGTTAGTTTTCGGTTGTGCAATTAACTTGTTATATCCTTGTAACTTTTGTGTCAAATAATCCTGGTTTGGTTCTTTTGTAGTTGATCTGGGGTTGCGGTTTAAATAGGTTTGGATTTTGTGGATATTTTCAATATAGGTTCGTGTGATGTAGTTATATGTTTTTTTCTCATTTTGGTTTTGCAAACTATCTGCGTATGTAGATGTTTGTGGTTCTATGGACACATATCTAGGTGTCCTTTGGGTAAATAGTTTTGCGAATAACTGGTTCAAGTTAACATTTTTATGTTGTTTATCGCTAACTTGTTTGCTTGTACATGCAGCTGTATTTAAACAAACATTATGGGTTTTAAGGAGTTTCCCATCGTCTCCTTTTAGCTCTGGGTTTTTTCCGTCTTCCGATCGATGTAGCTCCACATTTTTATAGTCATGCTGCTGACTAGCTTTAGACTTTAGATTATCTTCATCAGTCTTTAGCTTTTGTATCTCGTTGTCCATACTATCCACTTTTGTACAAAGTGTAGTAATGGCTTTGAGTATCTTTTCAATTGTATCTTCTTCCTGAGTCTCAGTTTGAGTAGCTTTGTCGTGATAGGTAATCTTCAATAACATTCTTATCAATTTTTATTACTTCAATTGTAAATGTAAAATTTAATATATTTAATACCAATCTCCTTATTTCTTTTGTTGTTACCGAATCTTGTATTTTTCTTGTTAGCCACCATTTAACTTGTGTATTATCTGTTCTTATAATAAATTCGTTGTATACAATATATGGTTCAAATGATAATAAACACTTATATATCGAATATAATTCTTTCCTATTTATTTCCCATCTTACTTCTGCATTAGTAAATGCTCCTAAATAATATCTACAATGATGTTCTATTTTTCCTTCTCCATACCTATATTTTAATACTCCTCCATAACTCTTTTCACTAGTGTCAGATTCTACTATATAAGTAATTTTTTTATTTTCATCCGAAAAATATAGTTTAGGTAGGTTCTTACATAATAATTTTATTTTTTGTATTTGTGTTTGGTCTTTCTTATCAAACTGGTATTCTACATCTTTCTTTAATTTTTGTTGTAATGGTTTTAAATTCTCTGCTAATTTTGGTATATATTCTCTTACTTGATTTACTAGTCCTAGAAATGATTGCAATTTCTTTTTCGTATCTAGCTGTTCATTTGAGTTAATTATTTTTTATACTATATGTGTTTGCATTTTTATTCCATTTTTATCAATTTGTATTCCTAAGAATTCTATTTGATTTTTCATTATATCTGCTTTCTTTTTACTTAGACTTATACCTGAATATTCTATGATATGTATAAATTTTTCTAATAATCTTATATGTTCATCTTGTGTTTTGGAATATAATAATATATCATCTATGTACACTACACAATTTTCTATTTGTTTAAAGTAATTGTCCATAAAGTGTTGATATCTACCTGATACGTTTTTATATCCAAATGGTAATACATTCCATTCATAAAATCCTTGTGGTACAGTGAATGTTGTTAGTTTTTTAGATTCTTCTTCTAGTTTTAAGTGATAAAATCCTGATTTACAATCAAATTTGCTAAAATAATTATATCCTTGTATTTGTCTTATCTTTAGTATTTTATTTAGTATCGGATAATTGTATGTTTTAGTTTTTGCATTTAAATTTCT
>NW_026023833.1:0-811 GCF_019186545.1 Solanum stenotomum | reverse complement strand
TGACTAGTTGTCTCCTTCTGATCAACTCTAGCTGCCAATTAACATTCAGTATGAGTTGTAAATCATTGGTTTATCGTACTTTATTGCTTTAATAAATATTTTGATAGAATAGATTGTATCATTTTATGTGACACATCAATAATTTGAAGAATAAATTTATAAGAAAGTAGGATACGCAGTAGAACTATTATAAAATATAAAATATATTGTTTTGTTTAATCTTTTTCATTTTGTATGATATGATGACATGTTTATTTTATTATTCTTTAAGTTAATTGGGTTGATATTCCAATGTTTTCTTTATATGCATTAGGCCTATATAAATTTTATACTAATGTCACGACCCAGGAGCACCCCCAAGTCGTAACAAGGCGTACTCGACCCCGAAGGGGTCTTATACAAGCCACATAGTCATTCATTGCATTCAATAATGAAAATAGTGCGGAATAATAAAAAAAAACTTATTTACATCCACACATTTAAACTTCTTGAAACAACTTTAAAAAAAACACACAGCGGAAGTCTAAGTCTCACATGGCCATCTTAGATACAGTCGCAAAACATAAGTAGGGACACGGCCCTTTATAATCAAAAGAAGTCTATTANGAAGTCTATTACATGAACAAAAGAACTTAAAAATCTTATCCTCGAATCCATGAGGACATACCAAGTCTTGGAGGAAAGCAATCCAACACTTCAAACTAGCTAGGAGGGATCACTTGTCGGAACCTACACTTATAGTAAAAGTATGAAGAATATGGGTTAGTACACAAAATGTACTACGTATGATGACCATGCAAAACATGCTTAA
>NW_026023832.1:0-782 GCF_019186545.1 Solanum stenotomum | reverse complement strand
TAGGAGCAAAAAGAGTAAATAATAAAAACCGAAAGACAACAGAATGGATAAAAGGAAGTGAAAAAATTACACAAAAATTAGAAAATATAAAAGAAGAAGACCCTAAAATAGAATTAATTATATTCTCTATAGATAAAGTAAAAATAATTCAAGATAAGTTAGAATTATTATATAGTGAGGATCCTTAACAAGGATGGAAAAAACATAAAACAAAAGTAAAAATTGAGCTAATTGATAATAACAGTATAATAACCCAAAAACCATTAAAGTACAATTTTAATGATTTAACCGAATTTAAGATACATATAGATGAATTACTAGAAAAAGGATATATACAAGAGAGCAATAGTAAACACACAAGCCCGACATTTATCGTAAATAAACATAGTGAACAAAAAAGAGGAAAAAGCAGAATGGTTATTGATTATAGAAATTTAAATGCAAAAACTAAACATATAATTATCCGATACCAAGTAAAATACTAAAGATAAGACAAATATAAGGATATAATTATTTTAGCAAATTTGATTGTAAATCAGGATTTTATCACTTAAAACTAAAAGAAGAATCTAAAAAACTAACAGCATTCACTGTACCACAAACATTTTATGAATGGAATGTATTACCATTTTGATATAAAAACGCACCAGGTAGATATCAACACTTTATGGACAATTACTTTAAACAAATAGAAAATTGTGTAGTGTACATTGATGATATATTATTATATTCTAAAACACAAGATGAACATATCAGATTATTAGAAACATTTATACACATCA
>NW_026023831.1:0-366 GCF_019186545.1 Solanum stenotomum | reverse complement strand
TACCTCTTATGTATGAATATTGTGTAAAAGTGAAAGAAAGGAATGATAAGTTACCTTAAGTGACCTCAATGTGGTGCCTTAGTATGGATGGTGGTATGGGACGCCATTCATACATTGCACGAGGTATAGCATAAGGGTTTCTTGAGGTGAAGGTCCAAGGTAAAGGTTTTCATGTTGATATTGTTTAAAGGTGATATTATGACTTACTTGATGTTATGCTTGTCTTGTATGTCTTTTATGCTATTGTTCATGATATTTCAAAAAGGTGGCATAATGCATGGTTTCTAACTAAAATGTCCCCTTTAAAGCATGTTTTGCATGGTCATCATACTTAGTATATTTTTGTGTACTAACCCATATTCTTCA
>NW_026023830.1:0-464 GCF_019186545.1 Solanum stenotomum | reverse complement strand
ACTCATTACCAATGCAAAAAGTACAATATAAAAAAGGACTTATTGTTATAGCAAGAAATGATGATCAGTCAGTTTTTTTTTACTTCAATACTCCCTCCGTCCCTATTTACTTGTCCATATTTCCTTTTTTGGTTGTCCCTATTTAGTTGTCCATTTTGACAAATCAAGAAAGGACAACAAATTTTTTCCTATTATACCCTTATTTACACTTCTTGAAAATTGTAAAAGTGTATGTTGTTTCCCTCCAATTTATTTCACTTTAATTCAAATAAGTGGTTGTAATTTTGAAGTGAAAAGTTGTCATAAGGGTAAAATTGTAACTTCACTGTGCTAATCATTGTTGCCTTAATCTGTGTGCCATTTCTAAAGTGGACAACTAAAAAGGGACGGAGGGAGTAATATACAAGTTGAATTAAATACCATAATAATACAATGTGGAAGATATGAGTACTAGCTAGTACAAT
>NW_026023829.1:0-595 GCF_019186545.1 Solanum stenotomum | reverse complement strand
GAAAAAGAACAAAAACCAAAATTAGCAAGTGAGATAATTAAATTTAAAGAAAAATTGCAATTACAAGTTGAATTAGGAGAAAAGAAGAAAATAATCAAGATAATCTACCCGAAATAAGAGTTGATGAAATAAACGATGATGATCTAGAACAACATTCAGAAACAAGCGAAACATATATGGAACTTTTAGCAAACATAGATAATACAATGAATTTAGAAGTAAATACAGAAGACGTAGACATGGACCAAAAACCTAGCACATCAGGAGTAAAAAGCCCAAAAAATTTTAATCCAAAATATTATAATGAAAATTATGAACAATATGATAAAGAAAAAACTACATGGGATAAAAGATTAAATAAAAAATGGACGCCTAAACCAATAACTGAACAACATGAATTTTTAGATTTAGACTGTGTAGAAGACATAAATAAAACAATCCAATTATGGGTAGGATACATATCAAAACAATTAATAGATAATAAGATAGTAATAGCAGAGGCACCAGGATACATAGAAAGAACACTTATAGAAACAGTAAAATTATGGCTACAAAATTTAACAAATAAAAGCTTAACAACTTTAAGAAATAATAA
>NW_026023828.1:0-419 GCF_019186545.1 Solanum stenotomum | reverse complement strand
TTTGGGGTATTAGTTTAGTAAGGTATTCGGGACGTTTTCACGAATTCGTTTTTGAAATTCCAATTGTGGGTCCCACAATCCTGTTTTAGACCCGATTTTGGGTCCGTCTCCGAAAAATATAATTTTAGTGTCAACATATTCGTAATGACGAGGTGATTAACCTTTTGTTAGTGGGGAAGCATTTGGAGACCGTTCGGAGGGGAAAAGATCCGGTACCGTGAGTTGGAGCACGCGTAGTCGGCTTTCAGGTAGGCTATGGCTTTCTCTCGTGAGATTGAGCATGTTTAGGCATTTGTTTATTGATTTGCTTGAGTATGGAGGGGTTCGGGTGTCGAGCATGCTAAATTTCTATAATTCCTGCCTTAGACCTTATTTCGGGAAAGTGTTGGATAATGACAGCATGTCTCTTGATATTATTG
>NW_026023827.1:0-670 GCF_019186545.1 Solanum stenotomum | reverse complement strand
TTTTTAAATATAAAAAACTCCAAAAAAAATAAGACAAATAAATTAAAATGGACCCAATATATGTTATTATTGTTGTCTCAATTTATGTCACACAAATAAAATTTGGAGAGTCATCCAAATTTTAATTTTTTTAAAAAGAATGTTTTAAGTTATTAATTATTGTGATTTCTAATATTTTTATGTAACTTTTAAATAACCTACATTACTGGTCACTTTGTCCTAATTTATGTGATATGGATAAAATTACAAAATTAACCCTTTTAAAATGTCTGTCAGATATATTAAGTTGTTAATTATTATTATTTATAATACTTTTTTGGTAATTTTAAAATGATATGTGTTATTTTTTCTGTCCCAATATATGTGAGCCTGATAGAATTCTGAGAGTGAACCTATTTTATTATATAGCTTTTAAATATTTTAAATTGGTAATTATTGTAATTTTTAATGCTTTTTAAGTCATTTGTAAATGATATATGTTGCTTCCTTTGTCCCATTTTATATAGTATAAATAAAATTCCCGAAACCAACTCAATTTTGAATATATTTTTTTAAATATTTTAAATTATTAACTATTGCGATTTATAATATTAAAAAAATAGAAAATGTACAAAACTTGTATCAGCCTAAAAAATGACCACGATAATTCGAAGCCTACAGAAGGCAATAT
>NW_026023826.1:0-302 GCF_019186545.1 Solanum stenotomum | reverse complement strand
ATTTTCCCTGGAGATACTAATGCATAAACTTTGGGGCGTGTTTGGTAAGGAGGAGAGTATTTCAAAAAAAAAAATCATGTTAAATTTGTTTAAATATTTTCTTCTAGGAAAATAAGTTTTAAACATGAGAAAAAATAATTTTCTAAATGAAGAAGAAAAAAACAAGTGACCTTCAAATTCATTATTTTCTCTCCACCTACTCAATGCGACCCCCCCCTCCACACACACACAAAAACCCCTGATTTCACCCTGATAATATTTAGTTAAATTATATATAAATATTTAAGATAATAATTTAGAAT
>NW_026023825.1:0-544 GCF_019186545.1 Solanum stenotomum | reverse complement strand
GGAAGTATTTTCAAGGAATCATCGAGCCATTCCAAATCCCCTCCAAAGGAGCAAAGTTTGGTTTGGGGTATGTCCCCACAAAGGCTGATGAAGCAGAGATGAAGAATAGGAGTATTGATCAAGCATTGGCCAGACCAATTCCTCAGCTATACCAGTCATTTCCGGGACGAGAAAATGTCAACGATGGTGGTCTCGGGGAAGGAATCTGTGGCCTTTTCGAGGAGATTGATGCGGTCATCGAGGAAGAGGCTGGGACATCAGGCATCCGTGATGCAGAACTTGATGAACAATTACAGAACTGGACCTCCACACCACTCCTGATTTCCCGCTCATCTGGGTAGAAAAGACATGTGTCTTTGTTTGTTTTAAAGTCGGTGGTAGTCCGGAAGAGGCCCGAGACCCATCCTTTATGCAGTTTTATTTGTTTGAAGTTTTTAAATTCCCTTGTGATGTTTAAAAAAAAAAAAAAAGCAAAATGGCCCTCGACCATGGCTAAAGTTCGTGCTTGTTTTTTTTTTTTTTCAATCTAAATGAAAGCCTCTTT
>NW_026023824.1:0-377 GCF_019186545.1 Solanum stenotomum | reverse complement strand
GATTCAAAATCTCAGGTCATGATGACACAGTAATATATATACCAAACTGATTTAGTTTCAATTAAGCGACATTATCATCCTTAATGATATCAATATAGTATATGATACTGATTTAGTATCCGTTAAACGAAATTAGTTGGGGGGATATATAGCGTAATTAATTAGTAGGATATTAATGTAAAGGGGTATATGTTTGTAATTATTTTGTTTTTACGGGGTATTTACTTAGTTTCCCTAATTAAAAGATAAACCGAGCCCTTTTAAAAATGAACTAATCAGCCATTATAATTTTTTTATTAAATAATTAGCTATATTATAGCCTGTGATGTTTGAGGCAATAAAGATTATCTTTATCGACACTTTTCTAAATGTACGCT
>NW_026023823.1:0-544 GCF_019186545.1 Solanum stenotomum | reverse complement strand
CAATATTCACATGGGACCAACTGGCAGAACTGTTTAAAGCAAAGTACTATCCAGTGTCTAAGAAGCTCAATCACAAAGATAGGGTCAACAATTTTGTGGCATTACCTGGAGAGTCTGTGAGTAGTTCGTGGGACAGATTCACTGCTTTCGTAAGAAGTGTCCCAAACCACCGTATTGATGATGAGTCACTGAAGAAATATTTCTATCGAGGACAGGATGATAACAATAAAGCAGTACTTGACACTATTGCTGGAGGCTCATATGGTGATTGTACATATGCACAGATTGCTGAAAAACTGGAGAGGATATCTCGCAACAATAAAGTATGGAGCACTCGGAGGTCAGATACTGGGAGAAACACATTTGTCGTTCATAGTACAAATAACAACTCTGCAGATGATATTCGTGAAGAGATGGCCCAGATGAGGACCGAGTTGGGGTTGGTATTGAAGCATGTGAGTGGAGGACCAGAAAAGGTAAATGCTGTGAATTATTTGACTAGAAATCCACCACCAACGGAAGAGTGTTACTATGAAGAGGACAC
>NW_026023822.1:0-505 GCF_019186545.1 Solanum stenotomum | reverse complement strand
TGGATCACCAGAAAATACGTGGTCTATAACACATGAAATTTAGAAAAATAGGGGGTTTACCTTCTCTAGAGCTCGTTTGACCATGAAAATGGGCCATTTTGGCCATGAGGGCCAACTAGCTCCATATATAAGATCTTAACGGACGTCTATGTAAAATTTTGGCAAAAATGAGGTCAAAACTCCGGATCACCAAAAAATCCGTGGACTTTAGCACACGAAAAGCAGTAAAATGTGTGGTGTACCTGCTCTAGGGCTCTATTGACCTTGAAAATGGGCCATTTTGGCCATGAGCGACAATTGACTCCATAGATAAGGTCTTAACGGACGTCCAGGTAAAACTTTTCCAAAAATAAGGTCGGAATTATAGATCAACAAAAAAATCTGTGGATTATAGATCAAAAAAATCGGTAAAATGAGGGGTTTACCTGCACTAGGTCTGGTTTGAACAAGAAAATGGGCCATTCTGTCCGTGAGGGTCACCTGGCTCCATAGGTAAGGTCTTAAC
>NW_026023821.1:0-583 GCF_019186545.1 Solanum stenotomum | reverse complement strand
TGAGACATCGATCCTAAAAAAAACATTTTCAAAATCTTATGCTCTGATACCATGTTTGTCACGACCCAGGAGCACCCCCAAGTCGTAACAAGGCGTACTCGACCCCGAAGGAGTCTTATACAAGCCACATAGTCATTCATTGCATTCAATAATGAAAATAGTGCGGAATATTAAAAAAAAAACTTATTTACATCCACATATTTAAACTTCTTAAAACAATTTTAAAAACGCACAGCGAAAGTCTAAGTCTCACATGGCCATCTTAGACACGGTCGCAAAACATAAGTAGGGACACGGCCCTTTACAATCAAAAGAAGTCTATTACATGAACAAAAGAACTTAAAAATCTTATCCTCGAACCCATGAGGACATACCAAGTCTTGGAGGAAAGCAATCCAACACTTCAAACTAGCTAGGAGGGATCACTTGCCGGAACCTACACTTATAGTAAAAGTATGAAGAATATGGGTTAGTACACAAAATGTACTAAGTATGATGACCATGCAAAACATGCTTAAAAAAGGGACATTTTAGTTAGAAACCATGCATTATGCAACCTTTTTGAAATATCATGAACAATAGC
>NW_026023820.1:0-436 GCF_019186545.1 Solanum stenotomum | reverse complement strand
ATGTTACGGCTTCACGAGTTACATCGGCAACACTAGTTCTATTTCGCGATTTTTATTTGATTTTCGATTTGGTTCCAAGGACTTACATTGATTGGCTATGTGTGGACGACGTTCCACGGATATTTATGAGTATGGATCAATTGGGACTCTTTCAGCAGCTACATTGGCACATTTATAGAGCATCCGGTTTGAGGTCCGGCCTCTATTGCCTATACACTTATATAGAGCATCCGGTTTGAGGTCCGGCCTCTATTGCCCATATACTTATATAGAGCATCCGGTTTAAGGTCCGGCCTCTATTGCTCAGACACCTATATAGAGCATCCGGTTAGAGTTCCGGCCTCTTATACTTGTTACTTGTGATTGGTTACTTGGGTACTTCTACTGAGCATCCGGTTCGAGGTCCGACCTCAGTGTTGTCAGATTCTACTAATTA
>NW_026023819.1:0-572 GCF_019186545.1 Solanum stenotomum | reverse complement strand
ATCTTCATTATTATATCTACTCCTAGAAGTTTGAGGCTCTTCGTTATGTACTACATTCCTTATGTTAGAATTATACAAGTCGTACAATTTTCTAGCTTCAATTTTTATACTATCTTTAACATCTTGACAACTAGGTGTTTCATCATCTTCACTACCAATACCCAAATTAAAATATATTTTATCAATCATTCGTGATGCACCTTCATCTTTGTAATGTGGGTTTAGCAAACAAGCAGTTAAATAAATTTGAGGAATAGGAATAAAATATTTTTAAAATTTTTCAATCATTTTCTTAACAGATTCTTCAAATCTTGGTTTGTATTTGAATTTATAAAATTTACTAGAAATAACACAAATATTAGGTAAAACAGAGCAAATAGTTGGATAATAAAGTGCAGATATTTTTTTTGTAGTTAAATAAAAAACTTTTACGAATTCTATAAGTTCTTTTTTGTCATTCCAATCTTTATCATCAAGTCTATATGTCATATTTGAATTATGAGCATTCCAAACCATTTGTAAATGTTTTCTATATTCATACGCAAAGCATTTCAAATAAAGAATTCCATCTA
>NW_026023818.1:0-388 GCF_019186545.1 Solanum stenotomum | reverse complement strand
AAGTGACTTTTTAACAAAGAGCTCGGACCAAGCACAAAGTTTAAGAAAGAGCTAGAATGGGGAGGGAGGGGGGTAATATGTGTAATATAAAAGTAATCTATATATTTAACATAAAAAGGGTCTCATGCACAATATATTTAATTTATTTAATTTAAGTGAATTAGACCGGTGGAGCGGGTCTATTTAATGGCTAATTAAAATGAAACAACTTTTATTTTTTAAAAAAGTTGGTCTCAAAAATAGCACTTGAATTAGTTGAGTGACTATGTAGGCTAAATGACAATATATAGTTGAGGGATTTATCTGTTAAAAGCAAAGACAAGTAACTTTGTTAGATAGTCACATAGGTAGATATTTGTTTCATTCATTCAAATCAAATTGATTGTCA
>NW_026023817.1:0-247 GCF_019186545.1 Solanum stenotomum | reverse complement strand
TATAATGCATTTATGTATGCGAATGTTGTATTATTGATCACCCTAATCGAAAATAAGGATAATTGAATAATTGTATGCCATGAATCACCTCTTGTTGTATGATTGTGAGAATATATATTATGAATGTGATTATGGTTGGTTGAATGGGCGGGTGTCACGATCCGACACACTAACTGGGATCGGTTGCCATGTTTCGGCATAATAATGGGATCGATTGCTACGTTTCGGCATAAACATTGTATTGGGT
>NW_026023816.1:0-916 GCF_019186545.1 Solanum stenotomum | reverse complement strand
ATTGATGTATGTCCAAAGTGTGGTAAGGTCCATAGTGGCCCGTGCTTGAGAAATACCGGTGCTTGCTACAATTGTGGGGAAATGGGGCACAAGGCAATGGATTGTCCTCGAAATCGCAACAAGGGTAAGGAGGTCCGTCCACAAGGTGCCAATGCGGTTTCTTTGGNCTTTGGGGAGAGGGGGCCGACAAGATGGTGCCCCAAGGCACAATCGATTTTATGCTTTGCATGGGAGGCAAGGGGTCAATGAAGTCCCCGACGTCGTTACCGGTATGTTGAAAATCTTTGACTTTGATGTATATACATTAATTGATCCGGGTGCCTCTCTTTCTTTTGTCGCCCCCTTTGTTGCCAACAAGTTTCATGTTGAGCTCGACTTGTTGCGTGAGTCATATAAGGTATCTACTCCTATTGGTGCATATATTGTTGCTAGGAAGGTCTATAGAAATTGTCCTATTTGCATCTTGCATAAAATATTGTCTTGTGATCTTGTTGAGTTGAACATGGTCGATTTTGATGTTGTTCTTGGGATGGATTGGTTGCATGCATACTATGCTTCCATTGATTGTAGAACCCGTAGGGTCAAGTTCCAATTCCCAAGTGAACCCATTCTTGAGTGGGAAAGCCAAAATGTGGTAGTCAAGGGTAGGCTCATCTCTTGCATTAAAGCCCGTAAGTTGATCTCTAAGGGGTGTCTCTATCACCTTGTGAGGGTTAGAGATGTGGAGTCCAAAACCCTTCTTATAGAGTCGGTTCCGATCGTAAATGAATTCCTTGATGTCTTTCCTAATGACCTTCCAGTGTTCCTCCCGAAAGGGAAATAGATTTTGGCATAGACCTCCTCCCCAATACTCAACCCATTTCTATCCCCCCTTACCGTATGGCCCCAACGGAGTTAAAGGAGTTGAAGGAGCAAT
>NW_026023815.1:0-916 GCF_019186545.1 Solanum stenotomum | reverse complement strand
CCCTTTCCTCCACCCACACATTCGGATCAGACTCATTTTCTTTCTTCTTGACATGAGTCTTTTTGAAAACCTCTGGTTTAATAAGAGTGCGTCCCAATTCTTTTTCCTATAAATAAAAAGTGAAATTTATAACGATATATATGTATCAACTAATTATTTATTTAAAAGTTTGAATTAGAACTTACCATCTCTCGTGCAATTGTTCCAACCGTCTTTGCACCTCCGGTGTGCAACGAGCCACCTTTAAGACTGCCTCTAGCCATTTTGGCTTGATCTGATATTGCCTTAAACTTGTCTGTGTTCCAATACTGACCCAATTCATCAAAAACATGAGGCAACATCCAACCGGGACGTTCACCACTATCCCGAACGCTCTTTAGCCAGCTAGACAGTCTGGTGGATGCCTTCCTCTCAAATGTGGTCCCAATGACCAATTTGTACCTCGACTCCCAAGTACACATAGTCTGAAAAAATAATTGAATAACGTTAATTAAATTAATAGTAAAAAAAAGTAAAGTATACTAAACTTAACTAAAAAATATATACCTTAAAGTTATTAAACATTGCCTGGCGTATACTGTTTGGAATCTTGCTCCAAGAGTGATAAGCTTGTGTATAGAGTCTTCTAGCACACTCTTTTAAAGCCCGGGCAGCATCCTTTGCAGGATGCCACCTGAAAAACACATAATAAATATGTTAGTTCATGAATAATATATTAAAGTATAAGAAATAAATAAAATAAACTAACAAATAGATACCAAAACAAACTTACGATGATCCATCAGGCTCAATCATGACTCTACCAAGTATGTCCTTCTGGCCAGGAGCTAGAGCAGACATCGTATCATGTGGTGTAGCATTAGGTGCAGTTGTAGATGAGGGTGATATATCAGGATGCACAAAACGCTGAGTCAAT
>NW_026023814.1:0-541 GCF_019186545.1 Solanum stenotomum | reverse complement strand
CCAAGACCCCTTATGCCAAACCCTAAAAGACAATTACAAGGAATCCTACTCTAGAAAGGAAATAAAGTAACCTAACTAAGAACAAAATTTAGTATTTCTAGGAAAGCATTAAATGGTACTTAGGAGACCATAAATAGACTAAGGAAAATATTAATAACCTATATATAAATAAAGAAATAAGGTAAATCCCAACTAGGAGAAAAATCTTGACAATCTTGGAAAGTTTGACTAGTCTTCTCTCAAAACTTGGGCAGAAAGCAACTCTTGTTGTGGCTGATTCTTGGACTCTTCTTGACCTTATTTGCACGAAAATGGCCCTTAAAATTCCTCATCTTGGGCTTGAATTTGGGCCACCAAATAATTATAGCATTTGGACAATTCCTCTCCCTTGGGCTTGAACTCTTCTTCCCCAATAAGACACCTTTGGATCAGCGATTGAAGCCCATTGAGCTTATCATTGAACTCCTTGGTTTGAGATCTTGTTATGGGCCTCCTTGGAGTTTCTAAAGCTTCAGAGACAAACTGACCCTTAAGCATAGAA
>NW_026023813.1:0-396 GCF_019186545.1 Solanum stenotomum | reverse complement strand
TATAATTGAATAGAGCATATTGAACAATTATATAATCTGAACATGATTAAGAAGAGTTTAGGTATTTGGTTAAGGGATTTTAGGTTAGGGTTTAGAGTTTATGTTTTTCTAAAAAAAATTCAGTCAATAGTTTTTTTCAATCCAGGATTGTTAAAGACTTTTTAGGATCATTATTATTTTTACGATATTGATCTCTAAGGGTTTAGGGTATATTATTTAGGGTTTAGGATTTCTTAGGATTTCGTTTTCTTAAGGGTTTTTTGGATTTAGGGATTTGGTCTTGAGATTTTCTAGTGTTTTATTAGGTTTAGAGGAATTTATAGGTTTAGGGTTTTAAGGTGTTTAGGATTCCTACGGTTTTTTAACGTTTAAGGGGTTCTTAGATCCTAGGGGATT
>NW_026023812.1:76600-81785 GCF_019186545.1 Solanum stenotomum | reverse complement strand
AGAGACAGATTTAACGTGGTTCGGTCAATCGACCTACGTCCACAAAGGAGATGAGCAATCCACTATAAATATGAAAGTACAAAATATAGAGAGAAACAACCTCAACCAATTCACTCGGAATACATGGGAGGTTCACACAAGTGATAACGTATCAAGCGTGTGACCCATAAATTCTCCCCCTAACCAAAACTCTCAAAGCCCTTGAAACTACATTGTGAATGCTAATTATGTTAGAAAGAACAAACCTATATTTATAGAGTCCTAAAACCTTTTCTACAAGAAAAGGACTAGTCAAAATATTAAAACTTTTTCCTAAAAGAAAACTTATTTATGGTAAAAAATTAGGGCATATAAACCCCAATAAATCTCCCCCTTGGCCTGAATTTCTGACAAAATAAATTTGTCCACCTTCTTCACATAATCTTTAGGATCTTGCATCTCTTCTCCATAATCTCCTCCATCAAATCTACGTCTCGACACAGAGAATCTCTCTGAAACAATTTCTCCAACAAAGATCTTCATTATTGTCAAAAAGGTTGCTGCTAGAACTACACCCACCAAGATGAACACTCATCTGTAACCTGGTTCCATCATTAAACCATGGCTCTAATACCACTTGTTAGAACCGAAATAAGCAGGTGTAATGCGGAAGCTAGCAAAGCAAACCTCGAAAGACCACGAGTAAGAAGACAAACGAGAAACACACCAAAAGAGACAGATTTAACGTGGTTCGGTCAATCGACCTACGTTCACAAAAGAGATGAGCAATCCACTATAAATATGAAAGTACAAAATATAGAGAGAAACAACTTCAACCAATTCACTCGGAATACATGGGAGGTTCACACAAGTGATAACGTATCAAGCTTGTGACCCATAAATTCTCCCACTAACCAAAACTCTCAAAGCCCTTGAAACTACACTGTAAATGCTAATTAAGTTAGAAGGAACAAGCCTATATTTATAGAGTCCTAAAACCTTTCCTACAAGAAAAGGACTAGTCAAAATATTAAAACCTTTTCCTAAAAGGAAAACTTATTTATGGTAAGAAATCAGGGCAAATAACCCCAACACTTTAAGAAATCAAAGATCATTTCAGAAACTCACCTATAGCTTCAACCAACCGCAGAACCATCTGTCCTGTGTGAATTCCTTTGACACAGCTCGTCCAATAAACCTTGTAAGCGTCAAAAATGTAGATACAACCCTACAAAAGGGAATTTAACTGTAAAAACAATGGATAGAACCCGTAAAGTTACATTACCTCTTATTTGATAATGACCTGTATTAATTATAAGGAAGAATAATGCACAGATTAGTCAATGATTAAGCGTATGAAGCAAAACCAATGCATGTTCAATGCCTTAAAATACTAGAGAAAGGCTTACAAAAACATAAATGTACCTAAATAAATAATTAGCTTAGGATAACTGTATTTAGTAAACTATAGACAGAAAATCAATGTTTTACACCTAAGTTACAAATGGATTACTGTTAGTCTGATTTTCAACATGCAATTTTCATCGTATAAAAAAGAGCTCGTAAAGTTTCACTCAAAAACATCTAAAAATCATATAAGATCAATGAACCAACATCTTATCGATCTAAATCTTTAGATTATATATGGTCAAAAAACAACGCAGAGTCAGAATTTGAAACTTATGAGTTTGAGATTTTTATTCTTTTAATTTACTCTGTTCTAAAATAATACTTAATTTCTAAATATTCAATGAACTTCTTAAGACAAATACACAAGGGTTTAGATTAAAGCTACTCGTTAAAAAACAAACTAAGCAATGAGGAATTACATTGAGGAAGCAGAGCAGTGAACCAGCCAATGAACCTCCAATAGCAAAGAACGCCAGAAAGCGGAAGTCAAATATGGCCTGTTCAAATTCAGATATCAATTTATGTTCATATTAACAACGAGTAGTAATAATACATCAAATTTTTGTACCATTTCGACAGTTGACTCAGTGTTCTGAACAAATCTAACAAGTCTATTTTGAGGGGTCTTAGAGGGCTCAACAAAGGGCACTACTGGTGATGTTAGTACAGTACTTTCACTTGATGATTCATGAGAAGGCATAGCTGATGCTGATGCAGATGATGCGCGTATAATGGGCAATTGTCTGTAATTTGTTCGAGTTTGAAGGTTAGATATACGAAATGATAGTGAAACGGAGGTTAATGCAGCCATTGAAGCTTATCAGAAAGAGAATAAAATTTGAAATAGTTTTGTGAAGAAGATTATTACTAGCAAATACTAGTAGTGATATAAGAGCAAGAGGTACCACATGGTTTGTTTGGGCCCAGCTGTCTTTCTCAATAAGGCTCTATTTTGGCGCCTATATCTGTCAAACAAACAAAAAATAATAGGACAATTCTTCTAACATTTTTTTCACATTTCTTTTGTATGTACTCCCTCTATACAAATTATAGGGTTGAATATGATGTATTACGAATATTATCATTAATAATATTGATATTAGTTATATTGGTATCAGAGGCGTATCTAAGGGGGTCACCGAGTTCACGTGAACCTATGGTTCCCTCCCGAGATTATATATAGTAGTGTTATATTTTAAAAAAATATTGAAATATAGATGTGTGAATCCACACTTGAAGTATCACATAATGCAATTATGACTGGGTGCACCTCCCTCCTCGAGGTTAGAAATTTGAATTTTATATTTATCTTGTTTTAATTTTCTTCCTAAAATTAGTTAACACTTCTCTAAGTGGTAATTGCTATATATATATATATATATATACTAGATATTAGGTTCCCGCGCCAGCGCAGGCCCAAGATATATTACTTCCTCCGTCTCATTTTATGTGAGGTAGTTTGATTCGCCACGGAGTTTAAGAAAGAAACGAAGACTTTTAAAACTTGTGGTCCAAAATGAATTATATAAATTTGTATGACTGTAAATTGTTTTATTTAATATAGAAATGTGACATTCTTTTTGGGACTGACTAAAAAGTAAAGTAAGTCACATAAAGTGGGAGTAGTTCTTTGTTTCAATTTACGTGACACCGATGAAATTTGGAGAGTTATATAATTTTTTGCATGTGATTTTGTTAAATATATTTTGAAGTTGTAAATTTATTGTCATATATAGCACTTCTTATATCATTTTCAAATAATATATATTACTCTTTCTGTTCCATTTTATGTGATGTAGGTACTTTTACGAAAGTCAACTAAATTTCTTATATGATTCTTAAATATTTTTAGTTGTTATTTTACTTTAATTTACAATACTTTTTATGTTATTTTCAAATAAACTTCTTTTGTTTCAATAGTGAATTAAAGAGTGAATAAAATTTCTTTTATGATTTTTAATTATGTTTTTTTTAATATCTTATATTATTACATTGTGATTTTAAGTACTTATTATGTAATTTTGAAATATAGAACAAATTAAAACAAGGAAAAATTTAAATGAAGAAAGTACTAAAATTTTCAAATAATTGTTTTATGGTATTTCGTACTTTTCAAACTTGAAAAATGATTGTACTTGCCTGCTTCATAAATGTACTTTCTTTTTGTTGGACACAAAAACCATTTGCTTTTTTTCCTCTTTTACGGCTAGTTTTAATTGTGTGGGTCCTATTATTACTTTTGTACTCCATTTCATTTTTCCTTGCATTGTTCTTATATTTTACTATTTCCAATTTCCAATTTCTATCCTCCAAGGATCTTTTAATATTATTTATTAATTCATTCATTCATTAATAAATTATTTATATTATTTCTTCGATTTTAATTGTTTCATCTATTTTTTTTGCACGAAGTGTTAAATATGAAGAATATTTGAAGCGGGTAGGAGCACACAGTTAACCATCAACATGTCAGGCTGTGTGCTTCCTCTCATAATTAGCAGATTGAACCTAGGCAACTTCCACTTTTTTATTCCTATTTTAATTCAGCCAATTTATTAATTTGTAGCTTTTTGATGGGGTCCAGTTCAACCCTCTTCTTTTTTTTTGTGCCACGTGTCGATGGAGAAGAGTGTGTTTATTCAGTCTTCTTATATATATATTAAGAATTAATTTTAGACCTATAATTTTAAAATTTTAACAATTTTTAATAGTAAAAACCTAAATGTCGAATCGATCAAATTTATATTATAGATCAACATTTTTATAACAGTGCACCCATCATCTCAAAATACTGGATACGCCTCTGATTGGCATATATGTTCTGCTGAAATTGAACAAAATAAATTTTTCTTGAAGTTGATAAGGTTTATTTATTGCATATTTAAACCTTACGAAAGCCTAATTATTATTTTGAATTTGACAATCTGATAGTTTCGACTAACTTAGGTGTTGATGTGGGAAAGAACGTAAATGTACTATTCCCTCCGTTTCATTTAATATATCACATTTTTATTTTGCACTTACATTAAGAAATAATGTAATTTTACCCTTCTACCCTTATTTAATCTTTTTGGAACTCAAGTTTTCAATTAATGAATATGAATTAATTTATTTTGATTAATTAATTTAACCAATGAACATGAATTATTTACTTAGCTTTTCTAAGTTGGTCAAATATATATTTTCAAGGCTAATAACTCACAAGGGTAAAAAAGGAACAATATGGTAATTTATGCATTGATTTTATAAAATGACAAGTATTATGGATCAAATATTTATAGAAAATGATGACATATAAAAAGGGACGGGGAGTATTTTTTAGGTGCATGGGATGAAAGAGAAATTCAAAACTTATTTTTCAAGTATGGTATTTTTTTCAACTATTAGTTGTCCACACAATTAATATAATAATTTATTTCTTTTAATTGTGTTACTCTTTTGTTTTTAATATATATTATATTTTTTATTATAGAAAATGATTATTTATTTCAATTATATATATATATATATATATATATTGGATTTGAAATTACATAAATTACTTAACACCCTTTTTGTTTTATCCAAATAAAAAAGAAGATTTAAGCAAAGTAAGGAAGTTCAAATAGTACAACTTAGGGTGTGTTTGGTAGGAAGGAAAATGTTTTCCTGAAAAATAAGTAGTTTTTTTTACTTTATGAATGAAAAATGTTTTTGAGAAAATATATTTTATTTTTACTAGAAATTAGAAAAGATTTTTTGAAATTGAAAATATTTTTTAAAAATAAACTTAATTTTTTTTGGGGGGTGGGGGGGC
>NW_026023812.1:33197-76243 GCF_019186545.1 Solanum stenotomum | reverse complement strand
TAATAAAGCTTAAATCAAAATCAAATTAATACTAATGCAAAAAGAAAATCAATTCAACACTAAGAATGACAATAATATTGAATATTTGTTCTTTAGTTTTACATTGGTTTAGACAATTAAAATACATAATCTAATTTTAATTTTCTTTAATATTTAGTCATGTAACTAATACTTATTAAACTTAATTTTAGCATGATTTAGTACTTTTAAATTATGATAATTTTCATTATGACTTGTTAATTTGCAATATTTGTTTTACGCGATTTCATTATTATTATTTTTATTGGATATTTTAGTGTCATTAATCATATTATATTGTGTTATATTTTTAAGAAACATCTTAGATAGTTGTATTTTGGTAGGTCTAAAGAAATATTTGAAGTACAAGTAAATTATATGTTTGTATGAATACTTTATCGGAAAAACTCGAAAAAACCCGAGGTTGAAAAACCCGAGTTTTATTGGTTTGGTTTGGTTTATAAATTTAAAAATCCGACACAAATGGTTTGATTTGATATTTGAAAAATCCGAACCAACCCGGCCATGTACACCCCACCACCAAAAGAGTCAAACTTTCAACTTCCATAATAAATTTCAATGCAGCCTCACACATGAAAGTTAAGATGAACATGCAAAGTCGTAAAAAAAAATAGAATGGTCCAATGCCATGAACTTCTTCACCTTCCGCCATTTCTCTGTCATCAATTTCTTCTTCTTCCTCCATATTAAAAATGTTAAATTTTGTGTTAGTAAAGAAATAAAAATGTTGTGATTTTGTTAATTTTGATGTTGATTATACAACAAATCCCAAGTTACGTGAATGCAAGTTTTTTTTTTTTTATGTAGTAATGAATGGAAGTTTCATTCTACAACTGTTTGAATATGTATTTTAAAGAAGTAGTTTTAAGACATGTGGAGTAGTAGTTTTTTTGTTGTTTTTCTTTAAAGACGTGGTTTATCAGATTAGGTGTTTTCTATAGATAAGGTTAGTGAAGAAGAGTGTAAAAGTTAGGAATCAGTTAAGTCGTTACGGGCAGAAAAGTCATTTTGTAATAGTTAGTTATAACCAACTGAGTTAGTTAGAGTTAGTTCACTGATGTGTATAAATATAGATGTCTTGTAATACTGTAAGCAACACAATTCATTCTGCAATACAAAGAATTTAGAAGCTCCTAGAAGCTCTCTGTAAAAGCTCACAATTGAGCTATTTTGCACTTTACGTTCATGGTATCAGAGCAGGACCTCACAGTGATTACTGTTAAAGTCGATTGGACATAGGATCAAAGAATCAGAAGGTGATTCATCGATTCATCTGTTTTTCGTTTTGCTCAACGTTGCAGATCAGAGCTCAATTACAAGTTGAAGGTTATTTGAGCTTGAATTTACTCTGTTTGAAGTGTTATTGCTTCCGCGACAACAATTTCTCATAGATCAGTCATGACGAACGAACACACAACAGTTGAGCATCCTCAGACTATGCTTAATGGACAAATTGCATCTGGATCTGCAAATGGAAGTGCAACATCAGGAAATCCAGCTCCAGGACAAGGTATTGACTATAATCATCCCCTGTTTCTTAGTCCTACTAATGTGAGTGGGATCAGTATCATCTCGTTTCAGTTGTTAGGAATTGAGAATTATACCTTGTGGAGTAGATCAGTTAGGCTAGCTCTGCTAGGGAGGAACAAAATTGGTCTAATTGATGGCACTTCTAGAAAGGAGGTATACAGTGATGACTTAGGGGGACATTGGGAAAGAGTGAATGCAATTGTGTTATCCTGGCTTATGAACTCGGTGTCTAAGAGTTTACTGAGTGGAATAGCTTTTGCTACTACTGCGTTTGATGTTTGGAATGACTTAAAGGAAAGGTTTGACATAGTGGATGGGTCTAGAACCTATAGTCTCCATAAAGATATCACCTCTTTACAACAAGGAACTGCTTCTGTGTCTGTGTACTACACTAGACTGAAAACTTTGTGGGATGAATTTTAGGCCTTAGTGCCTCCTCCCTGCTGCAATAGGCAGAAGTTATACCAATTTTTGATGGGATTGAATGAATCATATCATCAGGCTAGGAGTCAGATCCTTTTGATGGATCCACTCCCAAACATTAATCAGGCCTATGCTATGATAGTGGGGGATGAGAGTCAAAAAGCTGTAGTTACTAGCACTGGTGGTATGGGCATGAGTGCAATTGGTATGGAGTCATTGTTTTTGTATTCTAAGGTTGGTAATAGCTCAGGTGTAAGTCAAAAGTTCAAGAGGAACTCCCTTCTAGTGTGTGAATTCTGTAAATGCAAAGGACACAGCAAGGAATTCTGCTACAAGGTGATAGGGTATCCTCCCGATTTCAAGTCCAAAAGAAAGGTTCAAAGTGGTGCATCTGCAACTGGTACATCTGACTCATATCTAGGATCTTTACCAGCTCAAGCCAATTTCTCATATGGCTTGAATAATAATGCTCATATGCCAGATTTGGGACACACTGGTGATCCTGTGTCTACTAACAGATATGCAGGATCTGTTATGTCTACAGCAGGGTCTGGTGCTTCTGCAGTTCCTCACTACACTAAGGTTGCAAGCCATGCTGAGAAGGAGGTTCAACAACTTCTTCAGGGTTGCACATTCACAAAGGATCAGTATGATCACATCCTTCAAATGTTTCAGAACAAACCAGAACATACTACCAGTGATGGTAATGTAGCACACACTGCAGGTAATGTTCTCTTTGTATATGACAATTGTCAAGTCTGGATTATTGATACAGGAGCTACAGATCATATGGTGTCTAATCTGGATATGTTGACTAAGGAGACTATGTCAAAACTTGAAGTTCCTAGGACAGTATCTCTTCATAATGGTGATGTCACTCAAGTAACTCATATTGGTTCTTGTGCCTTATCAAGTAGAAGTATACTTACCGATGTGTTTCACATCCCTTACTTCAAGTATAATCTCATGTTTGTCAGCAAAATCACACAGGAATTAGGCTGCTCAGTCACTTTTTTCCCTCATTTTTGTGTATTCCAGGAGCTCTTCAGTGGAAGGGTGAAGGAGGTTGGTAAGGAAAATGGTGGTCTATATGTGCTGTTGAGCCAACTAAATAACTACAAGAAAGATTCTATGTGTGCTGGTTCTAAGCTGGACTCAGTACTCCAGGAATCCACCTTGGAGTTATGGCACAAAAGACTTGGACATATGTCCTCAGTAGTTCTCTCTAAAATGTTTACTATGAATAAACAAAGTTTGTGTAATATCTCTAAGTGTCTAGTATGCCCTTATGCTAAACAAACAAGAACTGTATTTCCTTCTAGTTGTATCAAAAGTACTGATTGCTTTGATCTAGTACACATTGATCTTTGGGGTCTTTACAATACTCCTACAGTTGATGGAAATAGATATTTTCTGACTATTGTGGATGATTTTTCCAGAATGACCTGGTTGTTCTCATTGCAATTTAAGTCTGATGTATGTGTCTCACTTAAAGTTTTTCTGCAATATGTGAAAACTCAATTTGGCAAATCTGTAAAGGTGTTAAGGACTGACAATGGGACTGAGTTTGTTAACTCAGTCTGTGCTCAATTGTTTAAAGATTTGGGGATAATTCATCAGAGAACTTGTCCATATACTCCTCAGCAAAATGGTGTGGCTGAAAGGAAGCATAGACATTTGCTTGAGGTAACAAGAGCACTTCGATTTCAAGCAAAAATTCCTTTGAAGTATTGGGGACACTGTGTGCTGGCTGCTGCTTATGTTATTAACAGACTACCTAGTAGTGTGCTTCAATTTCAGACCCCTTATGAGAAGCTGTATGGGAGCCCACCTGTACTAACTCACTTGAGGACTATAGGCTGTTTGTGTTTTGCAAAAGTCCTCAATGAGCATGACAAGTTGCTCCCAAGATCAAGATCAGCAATACATATGGGATACTCAGATGTACAAAAGGGGTACTTATTGTTGGATTTACATAGTAATTCTTTTTTTACTAGTAGAGATGTGCTCTTTCGAGAAGACATCTTTCTTTTTGCTCAAATGGACAACTCAGTCCCTCCGCCTATCTTTGTAGATTCTTTACAAAATAACCCTGAGTTATCTATTCAAATAGATCACTTCCCTCCTGTTCTTCAAAAGGCTGACAATATGGTGAATGTACGCGAGCCAAGTCACACTGAGTCTGAATTATTTCCTTCTGTCGGAGAAGAGGGTGTATCTTCCCAAACGCCTGATCTTGATGATTCTCATACTGCTGTCCTAGGCTCACAAAATCTAGCGTCTGAGGTCCTAACAGGGACAAGAAGATCCACTAGAGTCAAGCATTCTCCACCATGGTTGAAAGACTTTGTCTCATTGAGTGCTACTAAGGGTGTAAAGTATCCATTGTCTGATTACATGAGTTATTCTCACCTGTCTCCCCACTATCAATGCTATATTGCAGCAACCTCCTTCATTAGAGAACCAACTACTTATTCAGAGGCTATCAAAGATCAGCGATGGGTTGATGCTATGAAGTCAGAAATTCAGGCTTTGGAAAGCAATCAGACTTGGCAGATTACTGATCTACCTCTTGGTAAAAGGCCTATTGGCTGCAAATGGATTTACAAGGTTAAATATAAGACCACAGGGGAAATAGACAGGTTCAAGGCAAGGTTGGTTGCCAAAGGATATAGTCAGCAGGAAGACATTGATTACTCAGAGACATTCTCCCCTGTTGTCAAGATGGTTACAATGAGATCTATTGTTGCTCTAGCTGCTTCTAGACAGTGGCATATTCACCAAATGGATGTCTTTAATGCATTCTTATAGGGTGATCTGACATATGAAATTTACATGCACCTGCCTCAAGGTTTTGTCAGTCAAGGGGAGAAGGTGTGTAGACTAACAAAATCTCTCTATGGACTGAAGCAAGCCCCAAGGCAATAGAATCACAAATTAACTGAGGCCCTTATCAAGCTGAATTTCAAGCAGAGTCAACATGATTACTCCTTGTTCATAAATAAGTCAGATGCAGGGATCATTATAGTACTTGTGTATGTGGATGATATGTTAGTAACTGGGAGTAGTTTGATGCTAATAGAAGAAACCAAGAAGTCACTACAACAGGTTTTTAAAATGAAGGATTTTGGAGAGTTAAAATACTTTCTAGGCATTGAGTTTACAAGGTCTTCTGAAGGTATACTAATGCATCAAAGGAAGTACACTCTTGAACTTATATCTGAAGTGGGTATGACAGCAGCTAAGCCTGCTGGAACTCCTATTGACATCAATGTCAAACTAACATCCAAGGAGTATGATGAGCAGACAAAGAGACAGCAAGAAGACTCAGATGATCCATTGGTAGATCAAACTATGTATCAGAAGTTAATTGGCAAACTGTTGTATTTGAATATGACCAGGCCAGATATAACCTTCAGCACACAAACACTAAGTCAATTTCTACAACATCCAAAAAAGTCACATCTGGATGCAGCTTTAAGAGTGGTAAGATATCTTAAAAGACAACCTGGACAAGGATTAGTGTTTGCCAGTAATTCTAATGATTTAGTGACTGCTTACTGTGATGCTGATTGGGCCTCATGTGCAATTACTAGAAAGTCTGTCACAGGGTATATGGTTAAAATTGGTAAGTCACTAGTGTCGTGGAAGGCCAAGAAACAAACCACTATGTCCAGAAGTTCAGCTGAAGCTGAATACAGAAGTCTAGCCACTACAGTGTCAGAGTTAATATGGCTACTTGGAATGCTGAAAGAGGTGGGGGTTGAGATTCAATTGCCAGTTCAAATATACAGTGACAGTAAGGCTGCAATTCAGATTGCAGCAAATCCAGTATTTCACGAAATAACTAAGCATATTGAAATTGACTGTCACTTCATACGGGAGAAACTACAGAAGGGGCTAATCAAAGTAGACTACATCTCAACTAAAGAACAACCAGCAAATATCCTAACTAAAGGTCTATCCAGACTGCAACATGATCACCTCTTGTCCAAGCTTGGAGTCTTAAACATTTTTTCACCTCCTAGCTTGAAGGGGAGTGAAGAAGAATGTGAATCAGTTAAGTCGTTAAGGGCAGAAAAGTCATTTTGTAATAGTTAGTTATAACCAACTGAGTTAGTTAGAGTTAGTTTACTGATGTGTATAAATATAGATGTCTTGTAATACTGTAAGTAACACAATTCATTCTGCAATACAAAGAATTTAGAAGCTCCTAGAAGCTCTCTGTAAAAGCTCACAATTGAGCTATTTTGCACTTTATGTTCAAAAATCCCTGTTGTAGTAGTCACTATTACCAGTACGTTTCTCTTGCGGCGGCAACGTGATAATGTGATTTTTGAGCCATTGATGTTGAGCAAAGAAGTCAGGATCATGAGGCCGTGTTACAAGCATCGTGTTGTTGTTATTGTTAACATGATTAATTGAGATTGAATTCTGAAATTGCTGGTACAGAGACTTAAATGGGCATTCTTTCAAAGCTTGAGCAGAGCAAACACGAAACAGAGAGAGAATCGCGAAGAAGACAACTAATTTTGTTGTGACAGTCATATATGCTTTCGTTGTGCATATGTTTTACGACAATAAATACGAGTGATGTAATAAGGTGATTAATGTAGGAGTACAAAATATATATAAGGGCAGAACTGGACCTCTTCCTAATTCTAATTGGTTTCTTACTTGGAACTTAATTAACCTTTTCAAATTCAGTTTAAGTTTTTTTTTTTACTTGGCTACAATGTAGTAATTGGAAATCAAAAGTATTACTATCCATATAAAATTTAGAATTTTCAATTTTAAAAATTAACCTATTAAAAAGAGTACCTCTGAAAGAAAAGAAAAATTAAACGGTAAACAAGAATATGACATTAGATAGTAAAAAAGACGTTAAACTCTTAACAAAAAAAAGTAATAAAGTACATTCACATAAATGCTAAAATATATAGTAGAATAAATAAAATTGATTCAACTAATTAAACTTTTATATTATATAAGATTGGTTGTGTATGAAATTAAATTATCATTTGAAATAATCTAAAAAAAAAAAACCTCTAATTTTTACTATTAAGATTTAAGAGCACTTATACTTTTGAACTACTTTGCTTGTGGGAGAGTATATATTGGAGCTACTTACCTAACGACAAAGATATTTTTGTTCCAAAAATAATATGGAAAGAAAAATTGTTCTATTTCGAATAATTTACTATAAAAAAAATAATATAGAAATCCAATAATATTTTTTTAAAAGAAAAGGTCGAAAAAAGTAAAAACAGAAAATTTGAAAATATCTACTAGCCTCAAAATATATCTACATCAATGGAAGAGAAGAAAAAAAAAACTAGTATTTCTCTTTTAAGTTGAGATTTGTATGGCCATGGCTGCATGGTCCTGTTCAAACCATTCTCCAGCTTCACTCTTCCCTTATCCTTCTAAATTATCCACTAAACCTTTCTTCCATTATTCAATTCTGTATTGCCCTAAAAATTGCTCTTTTTTGGACCCAATTCATGCATTGACAATTGAAGCAGCTAATGAAGCTTTTACAATTGAAGGAAGTTCTTTGGTTTTCGATACCGATTTTGAGGAGAGTATCAATAAAGTTGAGATGTTTGATGAGAATATTGGGTTAGCATTGAGAAGAAAAAAGAGAAGAAAAAGAAGGAGGTGTTGTTATTCAGAATGTTTGGAAATGGAGAAAGGGGATAGGATTTTGAATTCTAAACCCTTAAAAACAGGTTTCTACTTGACCCATAAGGAAGAGGCAAAGTATTCTTGGTACCTTAAGGTACAACTCCAGGATTCATCAATTGAGATTGTAAAGATACTTTTGTTTGTAGGTTAACAATGCTTATTATAGAGAATTAGATGCAGGGGAGGAGTCAGGTAGGGTCAAAAGGGTTCATTTGAATCTTTCGGTGGAAAATTACATTGTTTATTTATGATGGAAGTGATTTTGTACGTATATATAGTAGATGTTGGATTATCTTTGGCTTCTTTGTGTGTTTGCTTCTTCATATTTTGAGTTTTCGTAGTGAAAATTCTTACTCTGCCACTGTTTAGATGTAATTAACTTATTAGTGACATGATTGTGTAAATACTATTTACTACATTGTATGTGGATAGAACTTAAAAACTCTCATTCATATAGAAAGTATGTCTTCTTTGCATTGTTTTAAGAGAGTATAGTGATGATAATCGAGATAGTAATTCATACAATTTGAAATAAATTGAGTAGACGTTTTAATTTGTAGCTTCTTTGAATAAACTGATGGTTTAAGTAAAGATTGTGGAAAAGAACTTGACCAAAAGATTCCTTAGATTGAACAGGTTTATAACTGGTTTTATGGTGTTATTATTTTCTTGCTTGTTTATTTTGTTGTCTTCACTTTATTTGTTCAACTCTTGTCCTAGGAAGAAGCAAGAATTGAGATACTGAGAAAGATGGTTGAAGAAACAAGTGAGATTGACCTGAGTTCAAAGCAACTGGCTAAGGCTGCAGGAATGAGCACACGAAGACTGGATAAGCTCTTGATTAATGCAAAAGAATCACAAAAGAAGATAATTCAATGCTATAGAGGGCTTGTTGTATCTGTTGCAACTTCATATCAAGGCAAAGGATTAAGCTTACAAGATCTAATTCAGGTCCTCACTTTCTTCTCTGTAATTTGGTTTTATTGTCATTGCGATTCTGTTTCCCTTTGGACCGTAATCAGTTATCACCCCCTTTTTCACTGCTAATTACAGGAAGGAAGCATAGGTCTACTTCATGGTGCTAAAAAGTTCAATCCTAAGAAGGGGTATAAGCTTTCTACTTATGCTTATTGGTGGATTAGGCAAGCTATTTCAAGAGCTGTAGCAAACAAGTCTAGAGTTATTAGATTACCGGTAAGCTAATGCATTATAAGGACTTCATTACTCTTAATATTCACCATTGTGCAAGTTTTGCACTTTGTGATATAGTGATGACTGTCAAATTTTGTGATGGTTCTAGTGCAATGGCCATGAAGTTTTGCAGTAGTCTAGAGCTGAACACCAAATCTGCATGGTTTTTTTCTTCATGGACATTTCAGCATAATCATGCCATGAAAATCATAATGATTGCTAAATTAGTTTACTGACAATAAGCCCATGAGGCCAACTTTCTTCATGAACTTTTCTGGTTAAGTAGATACATGTATAGCTAGTTATGATTGTAATAAGTGAAATGCATTGGTTAGTCTGTTATATGCAGGGGAGCATTTCTGAGCTTGTTCCAAAGATTTGCAATGCCAACACTGAATTAAGTAGAAAGCTTCGACGAATGCCTTCCTACGATGAGATTGCAGAAGCTCTTGGTATGGATGTTTCAACTGTTAGACTAGTTATCGAGAGGAACCGAGCACCAATTTCCATTGATCAAATAGAAACTAGCCAAGGCTACATGTCATTGCAGGTTTGTCCCAAGTCTTTGTTGTTTCAACAATTGTTTTCTTATAATAGCATCGCTAATGAGAATTTGTCGCTTATAAGCTGCTGGAAATTGAATTAGTCTTGCCTACAAAGAATAACTTGATAGAACTTCTTATTGAGCTAATGCTGATCAAGCTTGACTTAAACTTACACACGAAAAGGCGCTTGATTAATGAAGAGTAAAAGCTCATGCCTTCCGGTCAAATTTTGAATGTTGCAGAATATCATATCAGGACCAGAAGACACAACACCAGAAGAAAATGTGAAAAGACAAATGATGAAGCAAGACCTGGAGAAGATTCTCCACAATGTGTTATGTGATAGAGAAGCAAAGATTCTGAAACTGCGCTTTGGCCTTAATGGAGATAATCCTCAATCTTTTGAGGAGATTGGAAGAGTGCTTAAGCTTTCAAGAGAAAGGATTAGACAGATTAATTGCACTGCCTTGTCAAAGTTAAGAGAAAGTAGTATGTTAGACAACTTTAAAATGTACATAACATGAAAATATTATGTAAAGACAAGATTTTTTTGTACATTGTTCACAAGAAATATTGAATTGATACAGTAACTATGTAAGATCAACAAACAGTTGATCAATCATGTGAGAACCTTTTCCTTTTTTGGAGCTAACTAAATAAAGAAGAAGAAGAGAGCAAGGAATATATATTACTCCTACTTTCTACTCCCACTAAAACTATGAAAAATCTACTTAGCTGAATGTAAAATGTTTGGTGCGTGACATTGTGTAACAATGAAAAACTATATGATCTATTCATTAAAATAATACAGTACTAAACAAAATGGTACCTTATGAAAACATATGTAACAACCTTGAGTGTAACTCCTAATTATGAATGGAAACACCTAACCTACATGGCATATATACATGATTCCATCATATGATATTTCTGAAGTTTTAAGGCACTGAGTACCTATATGTTGTGTCTCTGACTTCCTTCCCCTATTTTTTTTATGCATTTCATTATATATTTGGTCTGCTTCAAACAAAATGAGAAAAAAGGGTCCGTTCAATAGCATAGCTCTTTCTTTCCCGGTCTCCTTTCGAAGGAGAAGCCTTCACATTCCTAATCAGGTAAGGTTGGATGGCTTTCTTTTCCCCAGCTTGGCGGATCCCATCCCCACACAACAACATTCTTTGTTTGTGCGCCCTTACCGTTCTCGACCGCCCGCGCAACCTCTTCTGAACCGGAACAAGAAAGAGCTCATAACCACTGTGAACAGCTCTCCTCAACTTAAGGCACACCTACTCTTACTAGGAGTCTAGTCTCTCTCAGGTCCAGTTTATTAGAGATAATAGAAAACAATAAACTTTCAACAAGAAGCGTTTGTAGTCCAACGGTTAGGATAATTGCCTTCCAAGCAATAGACCCGGGTTCGACTCCCGGCAGACGCATTTTTTTCCATTTAAAAAATGTCCCTATGAATGAGATCGTTGTCAACACTTGTCATTTTTTGTCTTGTCATGATATGATAGGTTTGTTTGTCAATTTTTGTCTTGATAGGTTTGTCATTTTTCTCATTTTAGTGTAATGTCATAGTTGCGTACCATTTTGTTATTGTGAATTGTGTGGCCAGACGAAGAAAAGGATATCTAATTGGAAATCCACAAAAAAATGTGTTATTACAAATTGTATGCATATATTGATTTTCCATATCTTGGAGGGTGGATATTTGTATTAAAATTTCAAGGCCGAACCCATTGACATCCCCAGAAAGTGAAAGTTGGCACTGACGATGGGTTCCGCCAAATTTCAATAGCATATTTATATGTTCATTCTTTAGTCTATGGTGAAAATTAGATACTGCATTGATGGAACATTCACTTTTAGTAAACACTAATGAGCTACTTAAGAGAGAGAGCTATTAATACTAAATAACACAAGGTTTTCAGAAGAAAAAAAATTGATGCTAGCTTCAAAAGTTTGTTAACTTGGCAACATATACATATTACTATGGTACATGTCAACAGTTAGTCTGACTTATGCAGATTATGAAGAATATACAAGGAAGCAGAAGACAAGAAAATACACACTGAGTAGCTCAATAGATCAGTACCAGTAGCTATAGTCACCATCTTACTCCTCTCGAACATCTTGACAAGAAGGATCATGACAATGACATGTCCCACTTTGGTTTTTAGTTCATCGAGCGAACTGATCTTCATCCATTTTGGCCTCTCCTGTATGGCACCATCAACCGATTTAAGCAAAAGAACTAAACAGACAACACTATACCTACAATCGCACATGTTTCGTGGTTGATGTATGCAAGATGCATTCATATTCATAAGCTTACATGTCACAACACCAATTTCTGGGATTGGCAAACTAGATTAGACTGTCAAATCTTTAACGGTCACATAGAGCATCATAACAGTAATAACAAATAAGTATCAAAGAAAGAATGTAACTAGCTCATTGAAATTTATGCTTCTTATGATTACAACAACTTTCAGCAGTTCGATTAAGTCCTTAATACCAGTTATTATAGCTCTGTGAATACCATAATCTTCAGCAGACTGCTAGAAGGGGTAGATGATACAGTGAACCTTTATAGAGTTTCATTTGGCTCTACCATAAATGCCTATTAAAGTTACGAAAATGATCTGAGTGGTTCATTAGCATCTATTCCAATCAGAACTCCGAGATCCATTGATATCTAAAGCCAAGTATAGAAAAATATTTTGTTGTAGAATCAAGGCTTAAACGTCATGTTTCTTAATACATAAAGGTTAAAAAGCGAACCACATTAGATCATGTGACATGAGTGTGATTCCAGCTTAAAAAACCCTCCTCTAAATAAGTAGTTTTCATTTTGAAAGAGAATCATCAAATTTTCCATCTCCAAATCCCTTTCTCCAGTAATTAAACAGGAAAGATTAAACTGAAGTTTATGAAGAAGGGAACAATATATACTGGAAGTATAAGAACCGCTAAAATTGGTAAACGGAATTGAGAAAGAAATAGAGTACATAAATCAAGAATATCCAGAGTGTGACTACCTTCAGAGCAAACATCCCAAACAAGGAAGACTGCTTGAGGGCACGGTCGGCGGTTGGATGTACATGAGGAGAGACATTAGTTATGAACAATCCATACAATCCCATCCCAAATATTAACATCACGGTCCCAGCAAGATAAACATCTGCATTACAAGGATAATAAACTCAAGAACAGAAAACGAAGATATTACATGTTTAGAGGTAAGTGATGAGGTACTATAACACCCTGTAGATTGACATTTTAGTTGGAAATTCTGCAACTTCTATATGAGCTACAACTGAATACTCTTTCACGATCACAACCTCTATACAACTAGGCCATGGCTCCCACAGCAGTATTGCAACCAAAGTAAAAGTACTTCCTGGATAATTTACAAGACAACCGGAGGAACTTTGCAATAAAACAAAGTTAAAGTCACTTTAGGAAGATTAGAAAAGGATTTTTTATCCATCGACTGAGTGACATTTTGGATAAATACCAAAATAAAGTGTTAAGCTTCTTCTCGACTGATAAATTTTGCTTATAATCTTCCACTAGAAAGTGATAGTAAGGTAAATGACTCAGAAAATCTAGATAATTTAGCAGCAAATGACTCAACATTAGGGAACTACTAAGGCAGGTTAGAATAGGATACTGTGGTGCACAAATAATTTCAAAGTGGCCATCAAAAGATAGATGCATGAAGTTACATTTAAATGCAACCGACAGATGTCTCCCCTATACTGAGATGCTAGTCTATTTCAAATTTCCGACGACAAGCATGATGATCTTAAATAGAATCAAGATTATTCAAAAACTCACCTATAGCTTCAACCAATCGTAGAACCATTTGTCCTGTGTGAATTCCATTGACACAGCTCGTCCAATAAACCTTGTAAGCATCAACAATGTAGACACAACCCTACCAAACAGAATTTAACTGTATAAACAACTGATAGTACCGGTAAAAGTGGAATTATTTCCTGTCTTGATGATGTCATGTAGTAGAAGGGATAGTAAGAAGAAGCACATTAGTTGAGGACTAACTGTATGAAGCAAAATCAATGTTTTTACACATCAAAACACTAGAGAGAGAGGCTTTTAGAAGCAATAATGTACCTAAATAAACAATCGATTGAGGATAACAGTAATGCACATAATAAACTATAGACTGATAATCAACTGATATTTTAGAAGTTAAGATAGAGTTTCCAAACAGATTGAGGACGAATGGTATATTGCATCTGTAATTTCATCATTTAATTATTGGTGCTTTTAGCTAGTGATAGGCTGATAGATAACGATATCTTGAAATGCAGGAGAACGAGCTCCAATAAGACTTTGGTAATGGATTAGGAAAAACTGACTCCCAAAATACTGTGTTTTCTATTAATGCATGATGTATGATAACAGAATTACAATAGACTAATATTAGTCTGGTTCTCATCAAGCCATTTTTATCATATATTGAATCAAAAGATAACTCCTGATGTTGTTTGAAGCAAGAAGTTTTTCTATAGCCAATCACCCTAAAGCATCTATAAATCATTTTGAAATTATCAACATTTGCGGTCTATAGGTTATTTGTGGTCTATAAAACAACAAGTGCACTAATGTATCCAAGTTTGTGCCTTAATTACATCCTCAAACAGATGTCCTGCATCATAAATTTCACCAGGAAACACAAAGATATAAAATTTAACCACATATAATAGATGATACTCATATATTTTCATACTACAAATTTAAAAAATAACGGATACTTGAATAAAGGAATTACATTGAGGAAGCAGAGCAAAGAGCCAGCCAACGAACCTCCAACAGCAAGGAGTGCCAGAAAACGAAAGTCAAATATTGCCTGTTCAAATATAGATAAGCAGTGATCAACAGATATGTGAAACATACATCAACATTCCAGTCATATTGAACAGATACTGAAATTATAACCTTAAATGTCAATTCTTGATACCATCTTGTAGTGATTCTATGTTTTGAGAATATGGACTTGAAACTCACCTTTCATGAAACCATTGTTAGAACTTCTGCCACTGCACTAAATAGTTTTCGCTTTGCTTATATCACTTCCATGGGCATATCATATTCTTAATGTTATGAATCCAATTGTTTAGCTGGATACAACTCTTTAATCTTGTTTTAAGCTATTATGTTGTGATGTTCAAATACGCTATACCAAAGTTGCTACAATCTGAAGCTTGTAGATACAGTATTTTAGCCCCCTTTAAGTTAATGGATTCAAAATTAAATAGCTTATAGTACATATTAAATAGATTTCTTAACACAAAGTGTTTGAACCAAAGTTACTAATTTGATGTAATCCATACCTACACACTAGCTTTGCCCTTGATTAAATAAACAAACACATAGTAGAAATAATAAGTAGCAAGCTTGATTAAATAAACAAACAAATAGCAGAAATAATAAGTAGCAAGAAAGGCATCAAGGGTGTGGCCTAATGGTTGAGAGTCATGACGACTCACGTTCAAATTCCGGTGCATACAAAAAAAAATACTAGGTGATCCCATTGTTCTAACGTTATGGACAGAGTTATCTGGTACCTATTGCCGATGAAAGATGTCGGATATTCCGTAAAATTAGTTTGAGGTGCGTAAGAGCTCATATAAAAATAAGTAGCAAGAAAGAAGAACAAAATCAAATTTGTACCCTTTCAATGGTTGATTCCGTGTGCTGAACAAATTTAACAAGTGGGTTTCCATTGGGATTTGCCATGTATCCATTTTGAGGGGGTTTAGAGGAATCAACAAAGGGCGCTTTTGGTGAAGATAATATACTCCCAATTTCTGTGGACGATGATGATGGTTCGTGAGAAGGCATAGCTGATGAAGATGATGCAAGTATAATAGGTAATCGTCTGTAGTTTCTTCGAATTTGAAGGTTAGATATGGAAAAAGGCACATGGGTCAATGAAACTGAAGTCAGTGCAGCCATTGAAGATGATCCAAGAGAGAAACTGAGATATTTTTTTTGTGAATAAGAAAGAGTTTAGAGTTGGAACTTGGAAGTATTATATCTCTAAACTGAGGAAATGCCACTTGGTTTGTAGTCCTCTGGGGGACCAGCTTGGACTAATTTAGATTACAGTACTAATCACTCCACCACAATTAAATCTTTTTTTTCTGATTGTTTAATTTGTTTATCTTTTCGGTTTTTATTACTACGGCATGGGCCAAGGTTCAAATTTGTGAAATGGTCCAAACTTGCATCTAAATTATGTGAACCATTAATCTACGATTGGGGAAATTTAAATTCTTTCGCATTTGTAAATATAATATTGGATTTATTTTATATAATTTAAAGGGAAATTTAAACATTCTTTCCAACTCCAAAATCTTAAACTGAAGTTTGAACTATTTCAAACTTTTGAAATGCAGTTGTGTGCGATGGATCAGCATTTCAGCATTTGCAAATACTAGATTGTATCATTAGTATTTGGAATTTCAGTATTTTAACACATTAATCACTAGGTCTAGACGTGACGAAAAAAATTGTGTAATGAAGTGAACTTCAATTATTATTTTTTAAATCTTAAAATTTGAAATATATATATTTTCAAACCAATTTTCATAAGTAAATTTGATAATTATGAGGTTTCAAATTCAAATTCTGACATAAGTAAAAACACTATATAACTTCTTACTCGACTCGATATACCTATTCCATGATATTATAAGAGGGGGAAAAAACAGAGTTCCATGTGGAAATTTTTGGAGTTCTTATAGTTTACATTCAAATTGAAGCCCATGAAAATTTGGGAAAACAAGTCTATCTGCTGATTACAAAACTAAGAAAATGAAATTATGATATGATATCATGATATGGAATAATGAGATAAAATTGAAGGTTTGTTTGGACATGCGATATAGAATTTTTGTGTTGTATATTTTTTCATAAACATAAAAATCTCATAAGTTGTAAAACTATTAAAATAGCCCCAATTGTTTATTCAATCTTATCAAATAAACAAAAAATTATAAAATCGCATAATAAATTATTACAAAGTTATTTGTTCTCCACTTAAGTAATTGTTTCATCTAACTTTAATTTAATAAAAAAAATTGAACATAAATTGTAGTGTACTAGTCTTTAATATAATCCTCCCACATAGTACGGACAATTTCCTCACGTTGAACTTGCATTTCTCGATCATGTGACCGAGAAGATGAACCAACATTGTTACTTTGAGCCATTTGTTGGTCAATATCCTCCGCAACTATATCTTCATGTTCATGGACCATAAATATTTCATCACTACTTTGATATTCTTGCAAATAATTATGTAACACTGCACAAGCTATGACAATTTTCACTTGTGTATCAATATCATAATGGTTCATGCCTTGTTTCAGTATTCTAAATCTATTTTTTCAAGCTCCAAAAGTCCGTTCAATCACATTGCACAGAGATGAATGCCTATAATTAAATAGTTCTTTGGCATTTTGAGGCTCTCTTTCACTTACTCGGTAATCTTGCAAATGATAGCGTAGTCCTTTGTATAGAGCTAAAAATCCTTTTGTACTTCGAAAACCAACATCAACAACATAATATTTATCTACCAAAAATTATTTTATAAAGAATTACTAAAAGCATATGTGACGTAAATGAGACAGTTTTGTGTAAATAAATAATATTTATTCTAAGGATGTAATTTAAAGTTACCATGTGGTGGAAATGGAAATTGTGACGTTGGTTCAACAAGTGCATTCTCAAGTACTTTACTATCATGTGCAGTACCTTCCCAACTAGCAGCAACAATGATAAATCGCATATCAAAATCACAAGCACATAAGACATTTTGTGATGTTCTTCCTTTGCGATTACAATATGCTTGTTGCACCGCTTTAGGAACCTCCCCTTCTATATATGTTCCATCAATCGCACCAACACAATCCTACCAAATAAAAAATAAATCAATATTAGTTTAGTGAACATAAAATAAATTGGAAGCATTATAGAATGCACTTCATAAAAATAATGTTTGTAAGAGTAATAAAAATAGTGCTTCCAAGACAATGCAAAGACATAAAATAAATATTATCTCTTTAAACAAAGTTGATAGGAAATAGGTAACTAAATACTAATAACTTACACATAAAATATAAATGTTCACTTATTAAGGCCATAAAATAAATTTATTAATGTGAATGAAATTTTATCTTAAACCAAGGCCAAAATCGAGTATTATGTTGAATTTTGGAATGTACACCAGTCATATTTTTTGGTTGTATAAATGTTGGTGTCATCTTGCTAATTGCCTCGGCAACTATTTTAACGTGTCGGTTAATTGTTTCAAGTGAATGTTGAAAAGTTTCACAATGTGAGGTGTGAGTTAAAGTGACTATATGTTGGTGAGAATAATAAAATTTATGTCGGTGAGAATAATAAATTTTAAAAAGTAATGATGTGATTATAAATTTATTTATATATGAAACAAATGATTAGTAGATATAAATGTGGGGTTGTTTTAACAAAATATAAATTCATGGATCAATTATTGTATTAAAATATCTCAAATCATGATATGGAATCACCATATAATTCCATATCATGGTTTTTGGAGAATAAGGTATCACCTCTCATGATATGGAATCATGAGATGGAATCAGCGTAAAATTGCATGTCCAAATGCTGATTCCATCTCACGGTACTATATCGTGATATGGTATCGCATGGCCAAACGCCTACTAATACTTATGATTTTATTTTCACAATTAGAACAGCTACTTGTTCAATGACTTAGACTAACATCTACTACAATAAAGTACATTGTGATTATTGCTTCATTGTGTTTGCCATAAAATTGATCTTGTAGTCATTAATTATCAATCCCAATCTTTTTCTGCATCATGCTAATGTGATTTTTGAGCCATTGTTGTTGATCAAAGACGGCGCCAAGATCATTTGAAGCTTGTTGATGATGATCAATTCTGCTAATAAATGTTCCATCAGTAGTACTAGTACTACTACTGGAGATGGAATTCCCATATTTCTTGTACAGGAATTTAAATGGACATTCCTTCGGAGCATGATCAACACAAAATAGACGGAGAATCGCCAGAAGAACAACGAAGAATCCTACTAATTTTGTTGCTTCCGCCATGTAGGAACCCCAATTGTGATTGTCATTTTTACCGGTACTTTTCTCTGTATGCATCGCGATAATGTGATTTCTGAGCCATTGATGTTGAGCAAAGAAGTCGTGATCATGAGATGTGTTGTTGTTAACATGAATTGAAGGGTGTTGTCGATGATCAATTGAGATTGAACTCGCATATTGTTGGTACAGATACTTAAACGGACATCCTTTCGAAGCATGAGCAGAGCAAACACAAAATAGACACAAAATCGCGAAGAAGACAACTAATTTTGTTGCGACAGCCATATGCATATGTTAATTTGTGAAGAACGGAGTACTTTAGGTGTTTTGGGAAGGGAATTAGTGTGCTGTATATATAGAAAAGACTGGACAGGGCATGACATGATAAACCAAATCCCTATTGTATTTGGACTATAATAATTTGGTGTTTTACCAACAAAAAAAAAACTGGTGTAAAATAAATTAAAAAAAAAGTTGACTAAAAGATCGAATTACCCGTTTTACTTTTTCCTATTTTTAGATGAAATGGGATCATTGAGGTATGAGAGGGTAAAACAAATTTAAAATTAAATACTAAAATTGGTCTAGGTAATAATAATAAAAAAACAGCTATAACAATTTAAAACTTTACTTTTCCACCCTTAATTTACTTTAATTTTAGATAATTATATAGTAAAAAATTAGGTACGATTTCAGTGTACGCTTCTGAAGATATATACTTGACGGTAATTGAATTATTATTAAAAATAATTTTTGAGTTTTTGGATCGAAATAAGGGAATTAATGTTCATATTGATCCATAACTAGTATAGTTACATATATATTGACGTAAGCACGCTTGATTAGTTTAACTACTTTTAAATTAACGATTTTCGTTGATCATTGATAATATTCTTTTCTTGACTTATTAACTTCTAGTTCTCGAGATAGATTTACATTGTAAGGGAGGTTTGAAAGAAATCTCATATGTTAATTAGTTTTTTCTTAATTCACTCATTAGGACACAAAAATCATTCAGTTTACTTCTAATCACTTACCAATATCCATATATCTATTGGTTTTTTACTATTAAGAAAGGAGAATAAGATATCATCTCTCTGTCAACATATCTGTTTTTTGGATTAGATATTTAATCTGAGGCTATTTTTGTCGATTTATGTTTTTTTTATAATAATTTTTAATGAATTGATAATAATAGCGGAACCAGGATTTTTATTACGAATGTTCAAGTATAATGGTATGTAGCTGTCAAAATTAAATAAAAAAACATTACTGTATTTTATTTGGGATTCAAATTCAAAACTCTTTCCTTCAAATGGACACACATTACCAAAATTTTTTATTTTGTACCAGGCAAACTCATTGTTAGCTGTATGAGGGCCTCTTTGCCTGACATTTGTATATTCTGGGATTCACTGGCTATTATTTACCTATTTCAATTTCTTACTATTTACCTCTTTGGTCTTCTTCTTTTTTAGCTTCTTTAACTCTTAACACAATTTTAATTTAAATTCATTGAGAAATTTTGGATTTAAAAATAAATGGTCGAAAAATAATATGTAAGATTTAAATCCAATTTTTTGGATGAGTTTGAAGAAATTAGTGATAGTGAAACTAAAAAATAAATTGCACTCTCACCAACAAAATATAAATTCATATAGTCAACTAATTGAACTACTAAAATTCAACCGACCTTAGCTATTACACTTAAATATACAATCTAATTTTAACTGTTTAAATTTGGTCTTGATTTATTTTTCGGGTTTCAATCTTAACTACTTAATTCTTAATTATTAATTTTTTTGTGTTTATTTTATAACCACTTAACATATCTAATTACGTAATATTTATAATAATATGTTAGTGATATTAAGCACCCAATTATCTTTTATTCTTTTTATACTTGTTAAATTCTTTATTTGCTTGACATCAATACAATAATATATTATTGCTAATATTACATTTGTGTTTCTTGTTCGAATTTTCTCTTTGAATTTTCTTTATACTTGATGTTTTAAGATATGAAATGAAATTTTTAAAGATTCAAATTTTTCCGAACTTCCAAAAATTAATAGTAATATCAATACCTTTTTTTTTGCACTAAGAGGTAGGACTTAAAAATAAAGATCTGTAGGAATGTTGGTAAAAAAACGATGCAGAAATAAAATTAAAAAAATGCAAATGAAAAATAAACTAAGATTTGAGAAAATGGAAGAGTGAGAGAAAAGGTGTGACAAGGAAAGGGACCCACAAATACACTTGTCAAAAGTAAATTGTGCTCTCATACATATATTGTTGGTTGTACTTCAACCATCATAAATTTTTTTTTCCATATTACCACTGTACCAAAGGCATATTTTTTGACGTCCAACTTTAAATATATGTCGTTTAAATATAGAATTTGACATATCTATACAACGTACTTACATATCTATACAACGTACTTTTCTACGCCACTGATTGGTGATTTATTTAATAGGAAAATTGGGTAATTCGCCCCGCATTGATAAATCGATAATTACAAAATTTTAATATGTTCATTAATTGTTCATCCAAAACCCAATACCAATAAGTCAATAACCAAAATTCACAATTGAATTATCGGTTATGATTCGATTTTGAACAACTCAAATTAAAATATGGTAATATAAGTTTGGTGCATCATGGGAGTGGTTGGGAGTGCAAAATAGTCAAAACTTGAATTTTAAAAAGTATTGGAAAAAAATGTAAAATAATGTGTTACAATGCACTGCCCTCATGAGTTTAAATTTTCATTGATGATAAATATAACGTAATGGGACCCCTGACACAAGCCCAACATGAGGTCTTTTGGACAACAAAAGTGTGTGTTGCACGATCAACATGAGATTTGTTTTACTAAAAATAGTTCTCAAATGGAGAGAAGGAAATAAAAGAGAGTAGGAAATAAAAAGCTTTTGTAGTTAAACCTTCAATTCAATGTATTTTGATATTTATTCGTTTTCAAGGAAGAATGTGATGATCTGAGAGAGTAGGTGAAAGCCACCCTTTTTAAAAAAAACTCATAATTGTGAACTTCTTTTAGTAAAATAAATATTTTTGTATGTGTATGGACTTCTTTCAATTGATCAGAATGACAATTATAAACTTTTTAAGTAGGTTAGTTTTCAACTTCTTTCTCAGATCATCACCATCTTCCCTATAAATAAATAAGAATATCAAAATACATTGAATTGAGGGGTTAACAACAAAAGTTTCCTGATAAAAACCTTCCTTAATATGAAATAAAGGAAATATTAATTATATTCAATTTATATATCCCACTTTCTGAGTTGATTTATTTTCTTTTTAAAAAATCACTTTTTGATATCTTTCTTCAACATCTCATGTTGTATCTTTAAGATTTCAATATATTAATAATATTTTTAATTTAAAATTATAAAATTCAAATATCTCACCCATTTTATAAAAATTTGTACTCACTACTCATGATATATAAATAAAATGAAAAGCTTGTATTTATACATGCTCATAGTTATTACTCCATTGGTAGGGATGGCAAACAGAACAAGATGGAATGGTTACAGGGCAAATTTGCATAAATCCGCAAACACTCTAATATGCTTCGTCCCGCCTCATATAGACACATGTAATAATCTGTTTGAATAAGACACACATTCAATTCATTCGTTGGTCCCATAATTAATAGCAAATTATATTAATTTATAACCACACACAATAATAAATTGAAAGTGTAACCATATTGATATAATAAACTAATAATATTTGCCAACTTGCTGTAACACTCCGACTTTTTAAAACATCTAAATTAACTCGTATCTTCGTGGAAAGACAATGAGGGTGGGTAATAAATCAAGAATGATGTGGTATGTCATATTTTAAGTGTTCAAGGGTTGTATCTTAAGTTTTGAAGTTAAGTAAGTGGCAAAATAAAAGTTGGCGAAAGTTATCGTAAGTTCCTTTTTAAAGATTTCTCTGAAATTTGGGTCAAATGTATTGGATGTTTTCTCCCAATATATAAAGAGTTAGAAGTCCTATTATCCATTGAATCGAAGGCCTACGAGTCTAGTTTGCAACGCACAAAACCCCGTATCAAACCGACATCATAATAAAAAGTTATGAGGGTTTTACTAAGGACTATCGGGGCAGGATCCGGGTTGGGTAAAAAATATGGTATGTCGGCTTATTTAACATTTTAAGCCATGAAAACGTTTCATTTCAGTTCCAAATTACCAGAGAGAAAGCTTAAGAGAGGGTTCCTATGGAGTTCTAGCATGATGAAGGTTAGTTTTTGACGATTTCTACCATTAAACATTGCTTCGTGCCTAGAAACGTAATTCCTACACGTGGCAATCATTTTTCCCTTATATTAGCTACGTTTGAAACTGGTTTTTGAAGATATAAATTTGTAGTTATTGGTGTTTCTTCAAGGTTTAAACTTGGTTAACTAAGGTAATCATCTAGGGACTCTTTTATGATTGTTTTTATGAATTTCTATTGACGTTTCGACAAGTTGGGCCACTATGACAAATCTGCCTATTTAAGAATAATTATGAACTGTTTATATGTGCGTACCAGCTATGTATATATAGTGTTTGCGAAGCTTAGAACATAAGGAACAACTTTCGTGAAGGAACTACGGTCTTTCAAGCGTTCATTGAAAAGGTATGTTAAGGTTATTCCCTTCGTCGACATGTTTCCTTAGAAGTAGTTTACGTTGGTGATCTTGTAGATGTAATTGTGAGTGGTTGGCTAATTGAGTGATTATAAACCCTCATTTTAGGGACTCATAATCTGTTAAGAATGACCCTACGTTAACAACGACTTGGAGATTATTCATATAGATTGTTTATAGCTAAATTGCTCGTCTTTAGCCTATTCAATTGTTTGTTGTCTCCCTTGGGGCTATTGTGGTTAGTTGTCAAGCTATGAACTGTCGATGGAGGTTATCATATTGTCTAATAAGACTATGTTATTTCCAAAGATGGATATGTGTTGCCCACGGGGCTATATTGATGCCAAAGAGTGTTATGTGTTGCCTACAGGGCTATTTTGACACCAAAGAGGGCAATGTATTGCCTACAGGGCTATGTTGATGCAAAAGAGGGCTATGTGCATCCCATAAAGCTATGATGTTGCCTAAGAGGGTTATGTGCTACCTACGGGGTTATATCGTTGCCAAAAAGGGCTATAGTGACTTCTTACAAAGACAAGGGGCTACCGATAGGGGTATGTAGATTGATTTGACACCTTCTGGGCTTATGAGGGCCTAGGTAGGTGGTATGTTGTTTGTACCTGCCGAGCTTATGGGGGCTTGGTTAGGTTGATGTTTGATAATTTTTGTATTCTTAGATTCAGTAGCGGGTTAGCATGGTTATCTAAAATTTTGATTTCCTTACGTGATTGCTTTTGGTATATTATGATACTTGCTCACTAAGTCTATTGCCTTTCATACTTTATATATTATGATACTTGCTCACTAAGTCTATTGCCTTGGGGGTGCTACATTCATGCATGCAGGTCCCTACAGACGACCCAGTAGACCTCCTTAACAGTAGGATTGATTTCTAGCCGATTGGCTAGCCCCTTTCCTCCGGAGCTGTCAGAGTTGGGAGGTTTGTTACCTTTTATTGTATATATCTTTATAGGTAGACTGTGGCCCTGTCCCGCCAATCTTTACTACTCTTAGAGGTTTGCAGACTAGTGTGTGAGGTGTATAGCTACGTTATAGCCATACTGGTCTAGGTTGTTGTTTTGCTGAAGCTTGTGAGTTGTTTGATATATTGTCTTAATATATACATGCTTTTAGTTTTGGTATAGATACCATGGTGGCCTCAACGGTCCAATCAGGATTTCTGTGCTAGTTGGCTATTTATTTATATGATCTCCTGAGAGTAGCTGTTTCTTTTATAGATCAGTTGACAGGGGCGTTGCCGGCCGAGGGCTTAGTTTTAAGCCGAGATATACTTGTTTGTTTCCTTGATTGCGTGTGGCTACCATGCGCTAGTAGCAAATGGTTCAGCGGGGTCGACTCGGGCCTGAGTTTTGACATTAGGACCCAGTTGCATCCCTCGAGTTTGGGGCGTGACATTGCGTAATTTTCCCATATACTATGTGTAAAAAATTGTATTTCATGTACATTGCATTAATTTATTAAACAATAGTCAGTAGTATATATTTGTTGTCTATTACTTTGCTGGACGACTATTTACGTCAATTTATCTAAATTCAATTATACAACAAAAAGGTGTGCACCAACTAAACATAAAACAATCTAAACACGCGTTTGAATATGTGATATAATGTCATGATTTTCAACGTGCGAACATGTGATTTTGGATCATGATTTTAAATTTTTAATTCTCTAAAAAATTTATATATATGATTAGAGATTCCAATTCGTGATTTCAATTATTTAAAAATTGTAAAACTTAAACCATAAATTTACATTTTGTTAAAAAAAAGGCTCATCATTTTAAATTTTTAAAAAGACTCATGCTCGTGTGAAGAGATTGTTCGTACAATGCACAAATATTTTATTAAAAATAATTAGTTACTAGTATTATAATTAGTGATTTTTTATAAAATTATGTTTATTTGATATTTTGTAACAGAAAATATTTATTTATACAAAGAAACATGTAAATATATGATTTATCAATACAACACTTCAAGATATTCTGAATTTTTATTTATGAACTATAATTTACTCATTTGGTAAAAATATATAGTAATTAAAGAGATCTTGATAATTTTTATAACTTGTGAATTTTCATGTTTATGAAAAAATGTCAATACAAGGGCCCTAAAACAAAGAAAATAAAAGGCTTAAGTCATCTACGACCCCTTAAAATTGTCCGCATATTTCACTTTGACACTTCAATTCAACCTTATACCTATATTGTAAGAGATTTGTACCTATTGCTGACATGACAACATGTGTGTAATACACACACATGCACGAAAAGAGCGTGAAAGGCATCATTTAGCAAAAAGATAAAGATTTATCTTTTTTAAAAAAATATTAATTTAGCATCTCTTCTTCTTGTTAGACTCAATCACCATTGCCACCACTTTCTCGCCACCACAATCACCAGCGTCACCACCATTAAAGTTCATTCCACTTCTTTCTCGAGCTGCAATCATTCTTCTTCTCCACACCACCTGATTTTTTAATCAGATCTGCCGTCACCATATCCACGCTTCTCCTTTCCGTTCTTTCTCCGATCATCTTTTTCCCTTTTTTTTTGCTGGCCATCATCTTCTTTCCCTTTTTTTCAGGCCATCATCTTCTTCTCCTTTTTCATCAGTCATCAACCCATCCCACCATTGACACCACCTCAATTTTCTCCAAATCTATTGTCGTCAATATCTTTCTTTCTCCCGTTTATTGGAAAACACTGCCACCACACCGCTTTCTTTCTACCAAATCAACTCAAATATGAATCAAATCTAAGCTTAAGAACAATTTTTTTTTAAAAAAGTAGAAAAACTTAGAAGATTAAGTTTTGTTTAAAAAAGGGGAAGAAGATGATTTGATTAAAAAAAAAGAAGATGAATGTGGGTAGGTCAGAGTCGGAGGTGGCAACATAATAGTTTTGGATTTTAGTTTATTTTTTTTAATTATAATTATTTTGGAGCCCAAAGACACACGACTTCTTTTAATTAGTTACTATTTTGCCATGTCATGGCAAGTGCATCACACACGTGTCTTACATTTTTTTGCTGATATCAAAATGTGTCTAATAAGAACATGTTTTATATAAGGAAAAGTGTTCAACAGGTAAAAAGTTTAATTGAAGTGTCTGAATAAAATATGCAGACAACTTTAAGGGGCTGACTTAAGCCAAAATAAAAAAAAATCTATAGAATGAATAACATTTAACAAAATAAATAAATAAATAAATAAAAATACACACACATACACACAGTTGAGCGTGTGCATCCAACTAGGGTTTAAGCTGCACTTCTAAAACCCTTGTGTGCAGAATAACCTATAAGCTTTACCAGCGCTTCAATTTTCTGGGCGCCAAAAGCTTCAAAGTTTGTGGAGAAAAGGAATGGGGATTTTCGAGCCTTTTAGAGCAATTGGATACATTACAACCAATGTTCCTTTCTCTGTGCAGAGACTTGGTACTGAAACCTTCGTCACCGTCAGTGTCGGCAAAGCTTTTCAAGTTTACAACGTATGGTTTTCCTCTTGACCATTCTCAAGTTTTTATTTTTTTTTCTATTTCGATTAGGGCTGATTTATTTATTGTTTGAATCTGCAGTGCGCTAAACTCAGTTTGGTTCTCGTTGGTAAGCAATTTGTTGATTGATTTTTCTGTACAATTTTCAGCATTTCTAAGCAGTTTAATTCTTGAAATTTGTTTAATTTGAACTAGTTTTGATTCAGTTAGAACTTAAAAATCATGGCCCTTGGGTGATGGGGTAGTTGAAGTGAGAAAGAACGTAGTTTCTTTGCTGTTTGGTGTAGGTTATGTGAGGTATTGGATGTAGTCACTAGAATAAATTTCCTGGTAAATGGTTTATGCACTAGATAGGCATCTTAAGTTACACAGAGTGACAGAGAAAGGGGAATAACGAAGGGAAGGAAAGCCTGTATTACATGGACTTGGAAATGGGTATGCATTACCTGTTCTCAGGGGCGGAGCCAGAATTTCGACTAAGGGGTGTCAAAATATGAAGAAGTAAAATTGCATAAAAGTCAAGGAGTGTTAATATGTAATATATATATACATAAAAAATATATTTTTTCCTAGATACACAGTGTAATTTTTCAACCACCCCTCAAATATATGTGGCTCCGCTCCTGCGGCTGTTCTTCAAGTTTTGCCAAGCTTTTTTTGCTGCATTTTGAAGGATCTGCGACATGCATACCCTTGTTTAACTTGTTAACTCTAAATTAGGAGTCCCATCTCTGTTGTCTGAAATTATTGCTATGTATTTATCTTGTTTTACCTCCTGCCTGTGGGTGATGTTAGACTGAAATATATTAATGTACTCTTGAGTATTTTCACTAATGTAGGCTGCAAAGTACGAGGACATAGAGTTTTGAAGAAATTGGTTGGTTTTTAATTGTTATTGGGAGTGTAAAACAGTTAAATATATTATTAACCTAAGAAGCCAAGAAGGTACAGTAGAAGTCAAAGTTAGATGATATAACATTATACACATGAACTTTTGAAATGTAGTTGAGCATGATTAGAATATATTCTATACCGCACTATGTGTACCAATGAGTTGGACTATGATGCTATCTATTGGTGTCTCAACCTTCAGTTTGAATACCAGGCTGACAACTATTATTCTCACTGAACTCATCCAATTCTGCGTCCAAATTTATCAAGATACTTCTGTTGTAGAGGAATGGTTCCGAGCTGAGAAATAAATAGATGAATGTTCTATAGATATCGAATGCCTGACAAATTGATATGCCAAATTTAGTTATCATTCATGTTCTCTGTTGCTAGTATTACTGGGCTTTAGAACAGATGGAGCTTGTTGTGTTTCTTTTCAGTTGCTGCAATATATCTGGCTGTTGCTGCAAAGATATTCCTAATTTAGTGTAAACATCCTTGAAGAGATCACCGTCAGGGGAACTGATACTCTTAACACTCAAGTCTCTTTGAACCTTTCGTGATACCTTTTTTGGGATTCCATGATAGCTTCACTCTATTAGTTATTTAATAAAGTTCCATTTTTTCTATTCAATAGTTTTACCTTCTAATTATTCTTGAAAAAGAAATGATGCTTAGGTATCGCGACTTTATTGGCATCCCACAAACTGTATTTAATCAATAACTATAGGATGTGGGAATTAATGTCGATGGTTGGAACTGAACTTTTCATTTCAGGTTTTCTTTATGGAGTTCAATTTTAAATGTGTGAAGGGATTTATAAGAGGGATATAAAAATAGATACAAGTTCTTTATACAAAGAATTGAAATAGATACAAGTTTTAACAGAAAGCTGTCTTCAGAAGGAGATATGTGGGTTGTTCCTGCTGGTAGCCAACTCACTACAGTGTTTTACAGTTATAGGCTTAGGGGAAGCTCAGTTGATTAATATATGGAAAAGGCATAATGTAAGAAGGCCATTTCTGTAAAATAAGAGAAACAATGTGCTGTTGGACAAAAAAAGGAAGAGAAACCATGGGCTCTACTCATCTAGAAACAATGATCAGTTTAATTTTACTTCTTATTATTAGTTCTAATGCTAGATTGTGGCCTGTACTAGTTGGCTATACTGCCATGTTCAGATTATTGTCTAAAAATCAATGATGCCTCGATCCCAGAGTAGTTGGGGTTGGCTATATGGTTTCTATATCCATTCCACTCTATTTGCATCCTTTTCATTTCAACATCAATTCATCTGTCTTTTCAAAGCAATTTACTGGTTACTAAAATTATAGTTTTCTCTGAATCTTCATTTATCCCTATACTTAAATACAAGTGTCAAACCTGAATAAAGACTTCTGGCAAACATCAGACCTAATTTAAGTGGTGTTCAACCTATTGTGTGGTGGAAAAAGTAGTATCTAATTCTTTGTGGCGTTATTTAGTTTCATCCTTAATTTTTTTCCTTGCACTTCCTCAACATTCATATTTGGATTTTCAATAAAGGCCCACAATTGCCAAAGAAGATTCGAGCTCTTGCTTCTTATCGTGAATATACTTTTGCTGCCTATGGGAGTGACATTGCGGTTGTCAAGCGTGCTCATCAGGTTTGTTTTTTCCTCTAAACATATTAATCTTGATAAGGGTTTGTAGGATCTTGCCTGCTCTCTCTCTCTATCTCCCCCCCCCACCCACACACACACACAATAGTAAAAACTGTGCATGTTACTTTGTTGAGGAGGCTCAAAGGCATCCCAGCTCTAACGAACTTCCATGAAGAGATAAAAGAATCTTTTGATGATTGATCACATTACTGTTGTATCAGTTTGAAGAACGCCTTCTACTTTTCTAATATGCTTTGAAGATTTCTTGGCCTTGTGTTGGGGCCATTATTGCTATACTGTTACTTCTGTCATTTGTCATTCACAAACAAACCATGATCTCTGGAAAGTTTTACTTTTGAGGATGCGTTTTGACTTCCCATAACTTGTGGGTGGATGGATGATCTGAATGTTTCTAAAGTAGGATGACGGAAAGAATTCTACTGAAGCATCTGATGTCAGAGGATCTTTCGTTGAATAGACCCCCTTCTTGATCTTCCTCTCCTTTTGCCTTCATTTTGTTTGGATGAAGGTCAGACTTTGGTCAAGTGGTGCGAGGCTTGGGTCCTTATGATACCTGCTACTGTGTCATTCTTTCTACTTGATATGTTATTAACACCTTTTTTTCCCCCTCGTTTTTTCCTTTTAAGTATCTTGGTTAAGATAATTCTTTTGGGCTCATCGTCGACTTTCAGTGTGAATTAATGAGCCTTTTTATGTTTTTTTGGTGCAAATGATTCGGTTTTCTTTGGTCAGGTGGCAACATGGAGTGGACATAGTGCTAAGGTGAACCAATTGCTTATTTTTGGTGAACACGTCCTAAGTGTTGATGTTGAAGGCAATATCTTCATATGGCAATTTAAAGGTATAGACAAAAATCCTGCTCCAATCGGACACATAAAGTTAGAGGACGAATTCTCCCCTAGCTGCATAATGCATCCAGATACTTATTTAAATAAGGTATGAATTTTCTATTTTTAACTTTCGAATAACACAATAATTGAAGCATGGGGTTTGTGACAATAGTTAATACAGCCCTCACTTCCCCCTTTCCCTGGAAGCCCCAAAACAAAATGAAAAACTCACGCATCGTAAACGAGTAAAAAGGTAATAGTTTAGCTAGTTTCTTTGGATTCCCATGTTTCATTTGACAGAATAATCTCATTAAGTGGCTTGTAAACAGGTTGTTTTAGGAAGTCAAGAAGGTGCTTTGCAACTCTGGAATATAAGCACAAAGAAGAAAATTTATGAGTTCAAGGGATGGGGATCTTCTATTACTTGTTGTGTTTCATCTCCAGCACTAGATGTTATTGCTGTTGGATGTGCGGATGGGAAGATTCACGTTCATAACATTCGCTATGATGAAGAGGTAGCTTCATTTAGTCACTCTACAAGAGGCGCCGTTAATGCCTTGTCATTCAGCACTGATGGGCAGCCCCTTCTTGCTTCTGGAGGTTCATCTGGTGTTATAAGCATATGGAATCTTGAGAAGAGAAGGCTGCAGTCTGTCATCAAGGAGGCCCATGACTCTTCCATAGTTTCACTTCAGTTCTTTGCTAATGAGCCTGTCCTCATGAGTTCATCTGCAGATAATTCAATGAAAATGTGGATCTTCGATACAAGTGATGGGGAACCTCGTTTACTACGGTTTAGAAGTGGTCATAGTGCTCCTCCTCTATGTATCAAGTTCTATGCAAATGGGCGCCACATCTTATCTGCTGGTCAAGATCGAGCCTTCCGTCTCTTTTCTGTTGTTCAAGATCAACAAAGTAGAGAACTTTCCCAGCGACATGTTTCTAAAAGAGCGAAGAAGCTTAAGTTGAAAAAGGAGGAGATAAAATTGAAGATTTTGCTGAAATTAGGGAACGTGATTTTGTAAATATTGTTTCTTTTTTATTTGTAATAAAAGTGGCCTAATTGCCCGTTTGGATTATTATTTTTTCTAAAAAAGCTTGGGTCAGTCTAAAGCAATGTTAATTAAGTATTATTTGTCCATTTATGGTATATTTTTTATCAGGCTGCTCTTATTTTAGATAAACGCTACAAGTAGAAATTCCTCTCCTTAAATTATTATCGACTCAAAAACTAATCTGCTCATTACCCAACATTATTGTAATTCCAAAATAAAATTACTACAAAATTTTAATATCAAAATCAAATACAAGAATAATTGTTTTTACACTGTTAATAGGTAAAATAAACGGAGTACTTTTGAAAGACAAAGAGATAACTTTGATGGTCAATCAACACTTGTTGAATGATCGTTCACATAATCCATTTTAAGCGCTTGTTACATAACAAAGATGACATGAATCCCTTGTCAATAAATACAAGTTGATCTGTCTATCATTGCATTATAGTCATGCCGTCTGCTGCTTCTGAAAAAGATGGTGAAAAGGCGATAACAGGACTATCTTTAAGCCATTGGAGTCCTCTGATACTTCAGTTTCTAAATTCCAGATCTAGTCACTCTTTCACTTTTGCCTAAGAGTCAATGGCAGAGCTTGATCAACCTGGACATAATAAAAGCGCGCAACAAACCTATCGAGCCGACACCTTTTTCTTGCCTTCAATTCCATCTCTACAGGAGATGAATGCTCTGGATAGAAATGAAACCTGGGAAATGATGGAACTGCCACGTGGAAAGAAAACAGTGGGTTGCAAATGGGTGTTCACCATCAAATTTAAATCAAATGGGTCCCTGGAGAGGTATAAGGCACGTTTGGTAGCAAAAGGGTTCACTCAGACCTATGTGATTGACTATCTTGAGACATTCGCTCCAGTTGCGAAGTTGAATTCAATCAGGGTTCTTCTGACCATAGTTGCCAATTTTGATTGGCCCCTTCAACAACTAGATGTCAAGAATGCATTCTTGAACGGAACACAGCTTGAAGAAGAAGTCTACACGGATCCTCCTCCAGGTTTTGAAGAAAGGTATGGAACTAGAGTGTGCAAGCTAAAGAAATCTCTCTACGGGCTCAAACAATCTCCAAGAGCTTGGTTTGAGAGGTTTACTCAGTTTGTTAAAAAACAAGGTACACTCAAGGGCAAATAGATCATACCATGTTCATTCGACACTCTGTTGAGGGAAAAACAACTATCCTGATAGTGTATGTCGATGATATCATACTTACAGGAGATGACTTGCCCGAAATGAAAAATTTTAAAAAACAGTTGGCCGCAGAGTTCGAGATCAAAGATTTGGGCCAATTGAAATATTTTATTGGCATGGACGTAGCAAGATCAAAAGAAGGCATTATGGTGTCACAAAGGAAGTATGTACTAGATCTTCTAAAAGAGACAGGTATGAGTGGTTGTCGTCCAGCTGAAACACCTATTGATCCAAATATGAAATTCGGAAACAAAGAAGGAAATTCAGTTGACCAAAGTCAATATCAGAGACTAGTGGGAAAGTTGATCTACTTTTCATACAATCGGCCTGATATTGCTTTTGCTATAAGCTTAGTGAGTCAAATTATGCACTCTCCAAAGGAAGAGCACCAAGAAGCGGTCTACAGGATTCTAAGATATTTGAAAAGTTCACCAGGGAAAGGTTTGTTTTTGTAGAAGCTGAGAAAGAAGAGATTGGGTGGTCTGCCGAACTTCTGCAGCAAGGACTTGAATGACTGGTAACCTTCAGGGGGATTGTGTTCCACCGTTCTAATGGTATTTTGGCTACAGTGGCAGATGGCTTAGTTATCCGTCTATTTGATGTTATTGCACAGAGGTTGGTTCCTAAATTTGAGGGTCATTCTGACCGTATTACAGACATGTGCTTTAGTGAGGATGGGAAATGGCTTTGGGATGTAAATTTAGCTAGACAGATAGATGCAATACAAGTTGATCTGTCTATCACTGCATTATCTTTATCGCCTAATATGGATATCTTGGCCACATCACATGTTGATCAAAATGGTGTCTATCTGTGGGTCAATCAATCGATATTCTCTAGTCATTAACAATCCGGTGGCCTGAAAACTCACAATGAAGTCAGAAAATAGTTAGTGTTAGGATTCCGTCTCCTGCTTCTGAAAAAGATGGTGAAAAAAGGGATAACAGGACTATCTTTAAGCCATTGGAGTCCTCTGATACTTCTAAGTTTCTAAATTCCATCTCTGGACATAAAGAAACCTGAAAAGGCACCTTTTTTCTTGCCTTCAATTCCATCTCTGTCCGGTGAGATATTATTTAAACCAAGTGAAGGTACTAATGAGGAGAGTGATGCACAAAATACCAGATTGGAAGAGAGCAGTAAGAAAACGGATCTTCCAGTATCCAAATTCTTGCAAATTCTCAAGTCATGTGCGGATAAAGAGAATTGTAAGCTCCTCTCCTTCTCTTAATGTGTATCTACTTTCGTTATTGGACAGGCTCTAGGTATGACACATATATTGCCTTTTGCAGTTGCACCATTCACTAATCATATCAAAAGCTTGTCTCCTTCAATATTGGATATGGAGCTGCGAATGCTTCAGATAATAGATGACGATGACGAGCAGGAGCCTGAGAAGAGACAAGAATTGCATTTTATTGAACTGCTACTTGATTACTTTATACACGAGATTTCATGCAGAAGCAATTTCGAATATGTACAGGCTCTGATTAGATTGTTTTTGAAGGTAAATTTCTGCATTCACAAGCTCTCTAGTATATTTTCTCTGTTCGACATTGATGAGAGAGATAATCAAGTTTAGGTTCAAAGAAAGTTCTGAGGCTCCATTTCTGATAGTCCTGCTTAAAATTTCTCTATGATGTCTGTTTGAATAATACCATTTAACATCTCTTTTAATTTGTGCTGGACAGATTCATGGTGAAACAGTCCGACGTCAGTCAAAACTGCAGGAGAAGGCAAGAAAGCTTTTAGAAGTTCAATCTGCAGTTTGGCAAAAAATAGATAAATTGTTCCAAAATACCAGATGCATGATCACGTTTCTTAGCAACTCCCAGCTTTGATTAATTTCAACATGACATCCCTTAGCTGTTGTAATGTAATTGCAATTTTGTTTTTTTTTTCTTCTGTTTCTTATAGGTATATTTTATTAAGACAATTGCACTTTAATCCCATTGTTACAAGCGTAATTGCTATTTTGTTTTCTTGGTGTTCAGTTTACTACTTTTGAATTTATTAACATAGAGTATTGTAGATGTAAATATGTCAAACTATTGGTAAGACAACAAAATATGTGCCCAAGTGTTGAAAGAAATGTAAAAACACTCATCCTTGTGGTGAATGACAGTTGTTTATGCGATGAGCAGTTAGAAGAAACTTAAGGATTGTTTGGTGTGAAGGATAAAAATAAATAGTGATGGGATAAATTTTTTGTGTCTTGTTTAGGATAACTAATTCCACCATAGTGATGGGATAAATTATCCTATGAAAACTAATTCTGGGATGACTTGTTCCCAACCAAACGGTCCGCTATTCATTCCTATTAAAGAAGGGTATGACTAACATTTCTTATTTTCTTCTCTATGATGCAAAATTCAACTAATGAATAAGCTTGAGATTTAAAGGAAAACAGGAAACTAGGAATTAAATGAAAGAGCAAGAAGAATAATAATACATACCTGTGGTTTCTTATTTCTTAGAAGTGCAGCTTTTTAGTTGTGCCCTTTACACGTAATTTTGTTACTAGTTTTTATATCTTTTTTTTTTCTTACATACCATTTACATATTAGGATGTGTTCCTATGAAATACATATTGATTTCAAACAAACAACGTGAGAATATCAAGTTGCAAAAACATCAACATCATAATTTTTTCTTCCCAGTAGAAACAAGACTTGACCTTCCAAGTTACTCTATTGCAGCCATACAAGTTTCATAAACCACAAGGATCCATGTCTAATACAGTTTGGTTCTTACTTGGATCTTCAAGTCAGAAAATTCCAATAAGAGTAAATCTAACAATCATCCCCCTTTTTAACAATAATCCAACCAGTTAGTAGATTTTTGTTTGAGCTTGGCATCGTGAAATGCCAGAAGAACTTGTGAAGAAGTTCTAGGAATATTCAAAACTTTCTTCAATGCCTCTTCTGATTTCAGAGCATAACCGGCCCAAACAATCGTAAGTTTTTCCAATACCCGTGCATTCTTCAGAAAAAACCTTAGTAGTTCTATCTCGTTTTCTTCATCTTTGAAACCAATCAACTGAATCGACTTTAGATGAGAGTCCAAGCACACAATGCTTTCTTCAGGATCATGCATCTGCCAACAATGACGGATCTAAGATTTTCATTAAGGAAGTTTAAAAAATAAAAATGTTGTTTTTGAGATCTGAAACTTGCAACCCCAAGGTAACTTTTGAACTCCCTAAATCACTGAGTCAATCTGTAGGCTTGTGTTTAGGGGACTCAAAATCTATATATATATACATAAGAAGTAAAGAATTACCTTATATGTACAGTGTAATTTTTTACCAAGGGGGGTCGGGTGGAAAACCTCATGCCCCCGGCCTTGATCTTCTCGTGCCGGCCAAAAGTCACACCATTCATAATACATTAGAGAATTCTCTCTCCATTCTCCATCCTAGCAGACAGTTGAGAGTCAGAAGAGAAACCAATTTCTCGAGTACACTAAACACTTATAATGAAACAACAATAAATCAGAATAAGCAAACAATCCAACCCAAGTAACAATTTTATCCATTACAAGTGAAAATGCCAAACATGATTCACTTTCAAGTGTCACTGATTCATCAAAAATCCCAGTGATCTGTTCGTATTGCAGAATGCAAAGTATGATACGTACAATTCAAACCAAGCCATCCATCCAATCAACATGTTATTCATCTCAGGCTTTCATCACATCACTTCACAGTTCAATTCTATTTCTACCATTAAGTTCCATACACCAAACATGATTAAATTCAATGGCATGAGTATGCAGGTGATGCTTTCCAACTTCCAAAGTGAATTGTATTAGGTTAAAACTGATGAACAGTCAGATCCTCTCTGACTTTCATTGTGACATGTTTCAACATTTTGGAGAGTTGAATCTTGGATATAGGTTTATAGTTTAGCATTATTACAAAAAAATTCTCAACTTTAGTAAGCCCAGTTTTCAAGCGTAATTTCACCAACTTCTAATTTTGAAAGAATCTTTTCATGCAAATCAACTTTGAAAAGTTACAAGTTGCCTTTCGACCAACTACCATATAAAAAAAATGTAATTTGTACACAAAATTCTTTAAAAAAGATGAAGAGCTTTACCTCATCGCACCACAATTTTAGAACCTCCAGATTAGGCGAATACTTGAGCAATTGTATCATAACTTGCATATGATCTTCATCAACACCCAATTTCAGTTTTAAGGACTTCAGTTTATTAAAGCATATGGGAGAGAGTCTTACTTGGCGAATCTCTTCATACAGACCCTAGAACAACATAAGAAGAAACAAAAATTGAGAAAAATTAGACAATGTTTTTACACTCGTATGCTTATTCCAAAGAAAACTTTACCTTAAGGGAAACCTTGCATAGTTTCAGAACTGATATAGAAGGGACTTCCTTGATCATCTTATGCACAAGAATTCCAGTTTTCTCAAATGAGAAACCAAAATCATCACATTTTACATCATTATCCTGAAAATTGATGTCAACATATTCTATTGAAAAGAGATTCTTGATTACTATATCCTTTGGAATCTCACATTTACATTTTAAGAATTTGAGAGCCGGACAAGAAATTTTGATTTCACAATTGTCATAATAATCGCCATGAAGAAAAGTGATGTATAAAAGAGATGCCGAATCAATATACAGCAACTTCATACGTTTTAAATTGCAATCAATTAATTCCAAATTTTCAAGGAGTTGACATTTTGAGAACAAGCAATTTGTCAAATGTTCATCTGATAACTTGACACAGCAAAGATGAAGAAATTTCAGCTGACGAAATCCGTCAAAATGATTAGGCAGTTTAAGTACATCACCATACAAGTTTAGTTTCAAAACTTGCAAAGATTCACAAGTTACAAGACAATTCGGTAACTCAAATGGCTCACGATGCCAAAACAACAACACAAGTTGTTGAACATTTCTTCTTGTTGCTGCATGCATCAACCGCAACATATATGTGCTTTCAAGCATATCGCTACATGTGAGGGTATAACGGACAAGGTTAATCGTGTTTTGGGAAATTAAGAAGGTATACATAAATTCTTTGAATTTCTCTAAATTTGAGTAAAGAAGTGAAGTACAGTAACTACTATCAAAGCGGAAGTAGGGGATGATAGTGCATATGTATTTCCATCTTTTGGACAATACAGACATATGAATCACATCAAAAATACAGAGATTTGAAAGGATGTTGTGAAGTATATCAACGGGCAATGAACTTATCCTATCAATCTCATTCATTGTTGATGTTTCCATTCTAATCTTCCGATTTCGATGCACAAAAGGGGATCCAAAAACCAAAACTGTCTATGGGCAGAATGCAGATGCAGAGAGAGAGGAGAACGGCAGATAGGGTTTTCCTGTTTATGCAATGAGAAATGACCAAAATGGTACTTAATGTATATGTAATATTTTATTTTGGTCCTTAATTTCTTTTATTTGATTGAAATAGTCCTTAATGTATATCAAAGTGTTATTTTGAGGAAAATGTTAGGCAAAATGGTCTGACAGACCTTTATACTTGTTGAGTTTGTATTATGGACCCTTATACTTAACAATCTTTAAATTCAATCAAAACAAGATTTTTAAACCCCTCATACCATGTGTGTAATTTACTCGCCCGTAAATAGATGACATGTCAAATACATGTCAGATAAATTTCTACCTTAGCTTATGCATGCAGGTAGAAATTGAAATTGGCCACGAAATGAGAAAGAAGATAAGTTGGAAATTGAAGTTGACTGAGAAAAGCAAAGCGACTAGAAGGAAACGAAGGGATGGATTTCGACTCTACACTTATAGGTTTAAGACTAGCTTTTGAGTTATATGGATCTTCCGATTAGCTCAACAGACAAGTGTACCTAAGGGTAAATATGTTTCTTACTTTAATGCTCCACTACCCGCCTTCCTGCCTACCATAGAGAGAAGGGAAAACAATTTTCTGCTTTTTTCCTTTCCATAAATCATATCAAAATCTTGGAACGTTTTCAGCAGGATGGCTAAAGTGCAACAAATAACTTGAATGATACGAATAAAACTTAAACTATGTTTCTCCAGCCATTTCTGGGAATTTACATCTTCCGTTGTTCTGTACTCAAAATGCAATACATTTTCTTTCACATATTTAGTATTCATGGTGATTGCAAGCAGAAGACATCAAGGTCGATCACAACCAAATATAAGTTTTACTTGAGCAAAATGAATTTCGATGACCTGCCTAGCACAAATATATATATATATCCTCACCATGCATTGATCAAGAATGTTTGATAAAGAACATCCTTGAGTGATCTTCGGTAGCATCACTTTTAGAGTTCTAAGGTGGGAATTAATTTGGTGGATGGCCCAACTAAAGAGAAGCCTACAATCATAGTTATCTTCCCTCCTGGAAGTATCATCAACAAATATCGCATGGTACTAATTGACAACATCTAAGAGATGCATCTTTTGAGGTATTCATAAGCATTTCTCTGGTCCAAGTCATCAAGGATCCCAGAAAGTCATGCCTGACAGCACCTTAGAAAGTGTTTAAGGGGCAAAATTGGTCAAGTATGGGTTAAAGAAATAAATTAGAAGAAACAACTAAAATAAATGAAGACCAAAAAGCAAATTGTTGGCTAAAACCAGCTGTTGTTAAAATATATCAATCTCACATGTAACCGCATCTCATACTTAATTGAACACCCCTATACGACGCAAGTATCCAATGATACGCAAGTATTCTGGCAACTGCAACAATAAATTGTAAATAGTTAGTTCTTAAGCTTCATAATTTATGGAGAACTTCCATTCCAGTATGCTCCAACATCAAAACTGTTACAAAATCAAATAATCTATGCCAGAAATCACCTCAATGTTTGACCTAAGTCTTTGGAGAAGTTGAGAAAGAAGAGATTGAGTGGCCTGTCGAACTTCTGCAGCAAGGGCTTGAATGACTGGTAACCTTCAGGGGGAGACGAAAAAGAAACAAAAGTACCTTAGTAAGTTTTCATCAAATTCAATTATATCAGTTCCTACAGAAAAACAAAGAAACGACCCAAGACTCACTTGGGGTGCATTGCTGAAAGCTTGGAAACAAATGCTTCTAAATCAAGAGCTTCATCATAGTTTCCATTCCTCACACATCTGCAAAATTAAGAGACCACTCAAGTCTAGCACCACCAAAGCACAGAAGCTAAAGATATGAGTTCATTCATTAATATGAAATATTAAAAATGTTCTAAGTCTCTTTTTGTGTGAATCATCCTCTATGATAAATGTTAGGTCTCTAACTTAGATCTCACCTTGCTAGCTTATGGTGATCCACTGTATTTTGCTACTAGTCTCTAGGCACGCGTGTTGCACGTGTATCCCATATGAAAATCAAAACATATAATAAACTATTGGGAGGACATGCATGTTTGTTACAAGTGTTTCTCATATGTTCAATCTATTGTCCAGTAGATAAGCCTCAAAATAGGCGTGGTCAGATTAAGCTTAGCCGTCTATAAGCAATTAAGTGTACTTACCGTCATCAACAACTAAAAAATACATAAAATTATTAGATATCAAGATTTGTAAAATATTCCAGGAAAAGCACTGCAAGTTGAAGAATTAAAAAGGACATATCACATATGTGACGTTACTTAAAGTTTTTTTGAGCTTCTTGTATTCTCAATGTGTGTTCCGTTGCAAATACAACTATTGCCTTATATACTTTCAGATATACACATACACTTACATTTATAGGCCTACAACTACTAACTATCACTGCTAGAGAAGACTTGGAGCTGCTACATTTGTTTACATTTTACTACAGCAAGTACCTATATATTCCTTTGATAAAAAGTAAGTACCTATATCTATCAAGAAAAATTGAACAAAAAGATAATGTAATATATTTGCTAGCAAACAACTGCAATTTCAATATATTAAAAGTATAAAATTTATAAAGCATAGTTTCTTTTCTATAGAAATTATCATAGCAATTAACTATCATGTTTAGTTTTACGGAACACTTCTAATATATGATTATAAAAATAGTTTCAGCTGCAATGCTTAGGTTCAAAGAGAGTTGATCATCATTAGGCATCAAATCACATATGTATAATACTCATTTCTTTACGTGTGATTATACCGTTCAAACTATTTCTTTCACCTATTAAAAAAATTAGAAGATTATCATTCAAATAAAGTTAGCAAATCAAACGAAAAAATTTAGACTTAATAAGAATGGACCTAAAAATTAGAAGACACTTTTCTACCCACTTAAGAACGGAAGCATATGCTGAATGACTAACATTAGGTATGTTTTTATAGTGTAGTCTTGAAGATTTGATGATAAAAACTTTTTCATATTCCTCAATTACATAATTTGATTCCTTTCAACTTCTCATAATTAGCAAAAATATGTGGCAACTTCTATATTAAATGAAAACTTTAGTGTTCACCCATTACCATCAAAAGAAAGAAAACACATATTTAAGGAGAATTAATCTTTAAAAAAGAATATAATATTCAACTGTTTCAACACATAATAATTCAGTAGGACTTTGGAACTTCTCATTTTAATCCTTTATTAAGTAATTCAAATATTACTACTATATTAGATATTTAATTTTTGTTTAGATTAATTATTTTATTACATTTTAATTTAGTGTAGGGCAAAATGATAATTCCACTTTGCACTTTGGAGCTTCCCACTTTAAATAATATATGGTAGGAGGTAAGGTCAATGTCCTCCTCCTATGTATTTCTACGTTATTATTAAAAAAATTAAAAAAAAACTTGACTACTCGCATGGCTATGCAATGCAAGACAATCCAGGCTGAATCTCCAGATATGACAGCAATGATGGCTCTCAGAACAACACAACATTGTTCATCACCCACCATATTAGAAAACTTGGATCTTTTTATATGCTAAACCCCACACCCCAACCCCTCTACCTAGAACAAAACACTACACCTCTTCCCACTTTACTCTCTTTGGTGACTCGTACCACTAACCTCATGGCTCATGGTTTGAGGGAAAAGGCCTTGTCTAGCTAGACTAAGATACCTTGTCTTTTGGGAGTAAGAAGCCTAAAGATACACAACAACAACTTACTTACCAAATGGTTGTGGAGATACAATTTGGAAGATCAAGCTCTATGGAAGGAACTCATTTAACACAAGTACGGTCAGGAAGGTTAATGGTGCTCAGAGAAAGCGACAGAAACATATGGTGTGGGAGTATGAAGGACTATAAGGAACACATGGCTGACTTTCAGAGACAATGTAAGGATAAAGGTTGGCCGAGGAAATAAGGCTTTGTTTTGGAAGGAAGATTGGACTGGTCAAGGGTCCTTGGAATATTTATTCCCTGGGCTGTTTTCCATTTGCTTGAATTCTTATAGCAAAATACAAGAGGTTTGGTCTCCACAAGGATGAAATTTGCTCTTTAGGAGATTTCTTAATGATTGGGAAATATAGTGGGTATTCGATATGCTAGCTTTGATAGGAGATTTTTCGGCACAAATCTGAAAACAGATAAATTGCTATGGAGGCATCATACTGATGGTCAATTCTCTGTGAACAAAATGTATAAATGGGATCTAGCCACAACTACAGGGAAGAAATCAGGGCCATGGAGTGCTATATGGAAGAGTGTAGCCCCTACTAAGGTGAAGTGTTTCACTTGGTTGATAACTAGGAGAGCTTGGCTGACACATGATAAACTTCAAAAGAGGGGAAGAATAATTGCCTCAAGTTTTTATCTTTGTAAAGAGGCTCTAGAAACCAACAATCATATGTTCCTCCACTGCAAAGTAACAACACAAGTATGAGCTCTATTCACCAATTTAGCTAGCCTAAATTGAATTATGCCAGAACATACATTAGACCTACTAAGTTGTTGGGCCAGAAGAGGAGGTAGTAAGAGCCAGATGAGGTGGTGGAGAACAGTACATGCTTGTATCTGGTGAATCATTTGGAAGGAGAGAAACAGAGAATTTTTGTAGGGAAAGAATGCACTATAGAGAAAATTAAGTGGAAAGTAATTACCACTTTAGGTTTTTGGTGTAAAGAAATGAACATAGAAGAAGAAATTCAACTAGTGAATTTCATAGGATCTTTGTAAGTAGTCATGTTTTCTTTTTTTTGTTGTTGTTGCTATTTCTATGTAACTAACACTTTTGGAGGTGGCCAACATAGCCCTTAATGCTGAGGAATGATATAGAATTCTGAAAAAATAAAGCAAATACACTGTGAGAAAGGTAAGCCAAATAACATATAAAACTAAATGTGTTCAAATTTGTAAATTAAAAAAATCAAATTTAACTAATAAAACTATAAGATATTATGATAGAGTTTCATAACAATAATTAATTAGTTCTGAAAGACAAGGCCAAATAATGGCGCACGTGAGACGTTTCTATTAAAAATAAAACAATCACAATTTGGACAAGGAAAAGAATTTGGAGTCAAATCTGGAGTTTTAAGTAGAAGGAAGTGAATCACCTATTTTGGGTCTCATAATCTTTTGTAACATAAGTAATGACGATTTTCAACAACTTTATCTAATTTGAAATATTCTCTATCTTGATTTTCTTTGATTTGTTATTTGTTAGTTATATTATGTTAAGTTAAATGAAGAAAAATAAATGAATCA
>NW_026023812.1:9576-29527 GCF_019186545.1 Solanum stenotomum | reverse complement strand
GTTAATTCTGCTTCATTCCAACTTTTTATTACTTTTGAATTAAAAGGTTCTGGTAATTTTGTAAAATATAATTTTCTTATTTCTTTACTTTCTTCTATGCTATATGTTCCTTTATAATAGTATTCTCTAAATGCACATGTATATTCATCTATGTAACACATATTACATATTGCTAATTTTATCATTAGATTTCGATTTATGATTTTTTCTTTATTTTGCTTTTCTACCTCTGTTGTCATACTACTAAATTCATTTCTTATAACTATTTCGTATTTATATAGTATTTCCATAGATGTAGTAGTTATTCCTCCATCAAAATTTTTACTACTTCTTAAAGTAAACAACTTTCACTTGTTAAATTTTGTAGCCATAATTTTACTGTTCCTATAAGTGTTCTTTCTATGTATCCTAGTGCCTCTGTTATTATTATCTTGTTATCTATTAATTGTTTTGATATGTATCCCATCCATAATTGGATTGTTTATTTATATCTGCTACACAATCTAAATCTAAAAAATCATGTTGTCCAGTTATTGGTTTAGGCGTCCATTTTTTACTTAATCTTTTATCCCATGTAGTCTTTTCTTTATCATATTGTTCATAGTTTACATTATAATATTTTGGATTAAATTTTTTTGTGTTTTTTACTCCTGATGTACTAGGTTTTTCATCCATGTCTACGTCTCCTGTATTTACTTCTAAATCCTTTGTTTTGTCCATGTTTGCTAAAAGTTCCGTATAGGTTTCGCTTGTTTCCGAACATTGTTCATCTGGATCATTGTCATTTATTTCATCAATTTTTATTTCAGGTAGATTATTTTGATTATTATCTTCTCTTTCTTCTAATTGCAATTTTTCTTTAAATTTAATAATCTCATTGCTAATTTTGTGTTTTGTTCTTTTTCTTTTTGTTTAATTTCATACATTTCTTTTAATATTGCTAGCTCTTTTTCTAGCTATATTATTTTAGTATTTTTTACTTCTTCTAATTGTTGTACTTTGTTTTTTGCTTGTTGTTTTATTTTTTCAATTTCCGTTTTTCTATCTATTTCTTCATTTTCTTTTGTTATTCTTACCATAGCAGTTAAACTATCTTCTAGTTTTACCATTTCTTTTTCTAATATTAAACTTAGATTGTCACCTATTTTCTTATATCTTCTTCCTAGATTAGAAAATATTATCTTTATTTTTAATTCGTCATAATTTTCATATGTTTTTTCATCTATTGCATATTCTTCTTTATTCATTTATAAATTATGTTGTAGTTTATATTCTAAGTTATTTATTTGTATTTATAGATATAAAATAGTCTTTCTTTGTGCTATTATAGATCTGTGACAAGTTCCTGCAAATATATTACTGTTAAATCTATTTTGCCTATATTCTAATTCTTGCCTCTTTGCTATAATTATTTCAGTAAGTTTTTCTTTATATTCATTATTCTCGCTATTCATTGTATTTTTAAATATTGAATATATTTATATTCTATTTTAGATATATTATCTATTAATTGATCTAATTTTTTGTTATCAGTTTTTGTGATATTGAGTTGTCTATATTCGGATATAATTTGTTCAATTTTCTTCTTATTTTTCTTAATTTTCTACACGTATATTTCTTACCATGTTTCTTATTATCCATAGCTCTGATACAAAGGAACATGACTAAACCAAACAATTTTTGCATTTTCAATTTATTTAACTCGGCTAACTTCAATCAAATGATGGAAAAAGATTGGGACACACAAAGCATCCTTCACAAACTAAACAATATATAAAATTAATACGTATTAGGTTGGGCTCTGATCAGCTACCAAAGCACCCCTAAATGTGTGATGCATGTTTACAATTCTTAAAAGAAGGAAAAACCAAAGAGGACACCAAACCTCATTAAGATATATAACTTTTTAGACAGATTACCTCACATCTCTATTTATTGAATATTTTTTAAGAAATAAAATATAAATGTGATGCATGTTGAATTTTTTATTTAATCTATATAGTAGAAGCTGACGAAAGAACAAGATGGGGTGATTGTAATTTTAATCGTTTTCAGTTGGGTACTAGGTGATCGTTAACAATTGACTACTCTCTCCATTTTAAATTAATTAAATTGTTGAGATCAGTGTTTTAAAAGAGAGGGGTGTAAGGCGAGACATTTTACTTAGTATAGGGCGAGACGTAAGCCTGAAGACGTGGGCGGTAAGCCTTATGGATCTTTAAATTTTTAATTTACAATATAGTATAATAATATAATAACACTAAATTATAAAAATACATTAATAGTTTGAAATAATTACAAATATTATTAAAGAAACTCATAGAAAATAAAACTTGTAACATGATTATACAAGTATAAATAATCTAATATCATAACTTTCTAATAATAAAAGAATCACTATTTCTAAAAATATTATTTTATCATACTATACAGTTTACCTCCCTAAAAGAAAATAATCAATAAAACTTACTAGTATTATTAAAAATAATTCTGTCAAGGTGTGTCACCGCATCCTTGAATTTCTTTTAGTGTCTCAAAAAAGATGTGTAACCACATTCTAAATTGAAATCATTTTTTAAACATGTCTTTATTTATGTGCATACAAAAATTCATTTGTCAATTTTTAAGTGTGAATCAAGTGGTGCCGAACTATAATACTTCAACCAAAATTTATCATTTTTTTGTTATTTCGAAATAATATTATCAACCAACCCAAAGTGAAGTAAATTCAAGTTTAATAACATAACTCATTTGTTTGTTTATTGGGTAATTAATGACTTATTCGTCCTAAAAATAAAATGCGTGAATTAAAATAGGAAATTGACATCACATTAAGCTACAACGATGCCATAAAAATAGTGGCATAGGCACAATATAATTGAATAACAACAAAAATAGAATTCTTACATAACAATATGATTTTATTCATCTTTTAGGAATTTGCACCAAGAAAAAACATAAAATCCAAGATGGCTAATCATGTGAGTAGTTTATTTTAACTCTCAAAATAAACTCAAGATGTCAATATTTATTTTAATAAAATTATGAATGAAACAAAACTATAAGAAAATTTATCACATAATACATTAAATTTCATAAATAAATTAAGAGATAAGGTCAAGTTGAGTATCGCAAAATCTCGACTGAAGCTCGATTAAAACACCCACAAATCTTTTGTAGATTGTATGTAGTGGTATATGTATTGTGTTTGTACGAACGTAATGAGAAAGGAAAGAAAAGATGTGAATGTTTTGGTGGATTTTTAAAAGAAAAATAAAATAAAATAAAATGTGAAGGTTTTTTCGTGCAGAAATTTGGTATGTTACTGATTGTTTTTATTTTTTTGATGTGTTGTCCGTGTGTGTGTTGGTTGTATTTTTTTTTCTTCTTTCTCTAGGTTGATCGACACTGTAGACATGTAGTATATATATATATAAAACTTGTAAGTGTGTCGTGTGTGTAGTATGGTGCTGCCGATGGTTTGTCATGGGGTGGGGTAGTATAGTGGTGAGTGCGAGGGAGTTGTGGGGTAGAAAGGAAAGTGGGGTAGGTGGGGTAATTAAATTATTATTATTTTTTCATAATATTATATAATATAATATAACAATAATAATATTAACGATTATTGCGAATTAAATAAAAATTTAGAAATGTTAAATAGCTAGAGAAAAAAAGTAATTAAGAAATACTAGCTTATTTATTAAAACTTAAATTAAAAGAAAATATATATCTTTGTAGTTTTCAAATCTTTTATAATAAACTTTACAAAATAAGATAAAAATTAAAATATCTAATTTAAATATAAAAGAAAGATTTAACCAAAAAAAATGGTGTAAAATTTTAAGTTCGATAAAAAATTACGTGTCTACAGTTTGCCACTCTTTGACTTGAAACACGAAGAGAGTTTGCAGACAAAAAAGTAGACAATGTGACAAGTTTTGATAGAACTCTTATTTTAAAAGAAAAGAAATATATGTGACAGAGTCCTGGTTTTTGGACAACCTACATATTCCGGGTTATAAGGGAATCAAATCACGTGTAGTTCAAGAAGATGGAATGATGAGTTGAAGTCTAGTGAGGTCCTATCAATGCTTCAGTTAGCGGTACCTATTATTACACCAAAATGAAAACCAAAATATTAAAAGAAAATACAAGTACAAGATTCTATCTATGCATCTTTTCTTGAATCTTGAGTTGGGTCTTCATGCTTCTCAAATTGTGAGATATTGATTTTCATCTTAAGTGAGTTCAAACGTAAACCTCTCTCCAGGGTGGCTTTTTTTACTCAGAGTTGGATATTGACCGTGTTCTTAAGATGAGCTCCTGCTACTTTAATTGAAAATGAGTTATAAAGTTGACTCTTTTCTATATAAGATTCTGATCTCGAAATGTGGATTGACCCTATTCTACCAGCGGATACCTAAAATTAAAACAAACAAAAGTAGTAGCATAAATTTTTGCCCCAGTTTATCGTAACGAAAATTTTGTGAGAAAATAAAAGATAGTGATTAGCTTTGAATTGAGACTCTGGATGATTCCAGCTTTGTTGTGATGCATTCTTCAAATGGCTTTTGAATGTTTAATTCAAACATTTCCTAATGATGATCTAGTTAAATTAAATTATGTCAGTCTAAGTCCTATTGTCCAGGAGGGTCCTACAACACTAAATCCCATTCTCTAGGAGGGTCATGCTACATGAATTCCCATTGTCCAGGAGGGTCCTGCTACACCAAATCTCTTTGTCCAAGAGGGTTCTGCTACATTTATTCCCATTGTCTAGGAGGGTCGTGCTAGTCCCATTATGAAGAGGGTCCTGCTAAACTAAATCTCATTATGTAGGAGGTCTTGCTAATCCCATTGTCCATGAGGGTCCTACTAATGTCCCATTATCAAGGAGGGCCATTTCTATACTACATCTCATTATTAGGAGCGTCCTGCTAGTCCCATTATCCAGGAGAGTTCTGTTAGTGTCCCAGGAGGGCACTGCTATACTATGTCCCATTATTTAAGAGGTTCCTGTTAGTCCCATTATCCAGGAGGGTCATGCTAGTGTCCCATTATCTAGGAGGGCCCTGCTATACTACGTCCTATTATTCAAGAGGGTCTTGCTAGTCCCATTATCGATGAGGGTCCTTCTAGTGTCCCAATATCTAAGAGGGCCTTGCTATACTACGTCTCATTATTCAGGAGGGTCTTGCTAGTTCCATTATCCATGAGGGTCCTGCTAGTGTCCCATTATCCAGGAGGGACCTGCTATATTACGTCCCATTATTCAAGAGGGTCCATCTAGTCCCATTATCTAGGAGGATCCTGCTAGTGTCCCATTATCCAGAAGGGCCCTGCTAAACTACGTCCCATTATTCAGAAGGTTCTGCTAGTCCCATTATCCAGGAGTGTCCTGCTAGTGTCCCATTATCCAGGAGGACCCTGCTATACTACGTCCCATTATTCAGGAGGATCCTTCTAATCCCATTATCCAAGAGGGTCCTTCTAGTGTCCCATTATCTATGAGAGCCCTTGCTATACTACGTCCCATTATTTAGGAGGGTCCTTCTAGTCCCATTATCTAGGAGGGTCCTGCTAATGTCGCATTATCCAAGAGGCCCTGCTATACTAGGTCCCATTATTCAGGAGGGTCCTGCTAGTCCCATTATCCAAGAGAGTCCTGCTAGTGTCCCATTATCCAGGAGGGCTCTACTATACTACGTCTCATTATTTAGAAGGATCCTGCTAGTGTCCCATTATCTAGGTGGGCCTTTGCTATACTACGTTCCATTATTCAAGATGGTCCTACTAGTCCTATTATCCAGGAGGGTCCTGCTAGTGTTCGATTATCCAGGAGGGCCCTGCTATACTACGTCCCATTATTCAGGAGGGTACTACTAGTCCCATTATCTAAGAGGGTCCTGCTAGTTTCACATTATTCAAGATGGCCCTGCTATACTACGTCCCATTATTCAGGAGGGTCCTGCTAATACCATTATCTAGGAGGGTTCTTCTAGTGTCCCATTATCTAGGAGGGCCCTGCTATACTACGTCCCATAATTCAGGAGGCCCTGCTATACTAATTTATATTACTTAGGAAGGTCTCGCTTAACAAAATGATCAAATAGAATCACCACAATTTTATTTTTTGCCCCAGTTTGCATTAGAAAAATATTATTTAAGCTACTTCCATAAATGAGAAATACTTATACCAAAAGAAAACAATTCATGACATGTGTGTATTAGGGTGTTTGTTCCCTTCAAATAAATGATGATAGGGTGTTTGTTCTCTCAAATACCATTAGGGTGTTTGTTTCCTAAGGGCAAAATGTAACTAGGGTGTTTGTTCCCTGAAAATGTAAGATTAAAGGGTGTTTCTTCCCTAAATGTCTCTAGGTTGTTTGTTCCTTAAGGTCAAAATGCAACAAGCGTATTTGTTCCCTAGAAATGAAAAATGATGCATCGAGGGTGTTTGTTGTCAAAAGTCAAAATGTAACTAAGGTGTTTGTTCCCTAAAATGCTTCTAGGGTGTTTGTTCCCTAATATCAAAATGCAACTAGGGAGTTTAATTTGTTCCCTAAAAACGAAACATGATATTTGTTCCTTAAGTTCAAAATGCAACTAGAGTGTTTGTTCCCTGGAAATGAAGGATGATGCATCTAGGGTGTTTATTTCCTAAGGTCAAAATGCAAATAGGGTGTTTGTTCCCTAGTAATGAGAGTGATTTTTTTGTAACAAATAAAAATACGCCCTAGTTTTTAAATTAAGGAACTTTGAAACTCCTTTTAATTTATCATTTTTTTGATTTTTTTTTAAAAAATGAACCAATTTCATTCTTTCAAGGATATAAAAATTTATTTTGTGAGACCGAGCCCATTGTAGGACTGCCTACGTATCTTGTATGACAAGAATCAGGTCAAACATAGTTCATATAAATGAAAAAATATTTTTTTAACAAAAGACCTCTTTTTTTAAAAAGAATACTAGAGGAAAAAAGAAATAAATTAATTCATGATTGAGATTCTTTTGACTTTAGATGGTACGAAAAATTAGTATTATGCATATGAATCACGTTCAACTACTTTTAGACAAATTTGAGGTCAACTTTGAGTAATCCCTGTAGTTTCAAATGGTATCTCAAATATTCTTAAGTATTAACAAGATTAGTGCATCTTGCATAAATTAAGGGACTAGAACTATTCATATCTTTATGTTTCAAGTGCCCTTACAACAAATACAGTCTTTTTTCACACACTATAGAATAATTTAGATCATAGGACATTTTTGAAAGTCACTCACACTCAGAAAGATGTTCAATGCATAAGATTGAGATACCATATGTTTGGCCCTCATGTAAGTATCCACTAATGTGAGAACACAAAAAATGATATCAAATAGGACTTGTAATTGGCTTGTAATGTAGTCTTAGGGAAAGGTAGGATATTCATTTGGGATAAAGTGACTATTTCCTTCTTAAATTTGCACAATGCTCTCATTTTTTTTTTCATTTTCGCATTTGACCTTTGTTGTCTTGAAAGCTTCTCCTCATTTATTTTCTTCTTCTTTTTTTTTCATTTTCTCTCCTTTTTGTTGGAGATTATTTTTATTTTTTTATTCTAGCTTTTCTTTATCATTTTTTTTAAACTTTCACATATTTGGCCTTTTCAGTTTGTACCCAAATTAGGTCTTTGGCGTTGTGTAGCTAATTAATAGTGCGCTCAGGAAGGTGAGACCAAGGAATAGTGCATTTATGCACTCAAAAGGATATATGCTAAAATACGATTATTCAACCAAAAATGTTTCAGACTCGAAATGAGAGTTTTATGGAGAACATGTCATTCGGTAGGTTTGAAAGGCACAATCGGATCAAAGAAGGCCTATAATCCTTTCCCAAATTAAATGTTGCTCAAAATTTCGCTCAACCAACATTTGGGCCAAGTTCTAGATTAACAAAGTCATTGAATTTTATATATAAAGTTCACCACACAATACACATGAAACATGAGTTCGAATTTGTTTTAACCTTAACTTTAAGCAAAATAGTTTCTCAAGTATTACATAAATATACAAGAGGTACCAAAAGAAGTCTATAAGTCACAACAAAGTTGGTCTGTTTGCCAAATAGTTTAATACTTTATTATTTTTTTCTTATGCACATTCCTAAGTATGTTGGTACAAACCAAGTCAAATTTTTTACTAAATTAAAAAAAAATTCCAAATTTTTTCTATTCCTCTTTTTTTTTGCCCTAGTTTTTGTGACGAAGACTTTTTAGATTTTTTCTTAGTTGGACCGAACCTCAACATAAGACTGATTACGTATCTTGTCAAAGCAAGAATCAGGTCAAACGTAGTTCAGGAAGTTTTGATATATGAAGTAAAAATTTTTGTTTTATTTTATTTTTTGAAGAAGGGTAAAACCCTATTTTTAGAAAGGAGAAATAAACTTTTCCTTTTTTATTTTTTTTTTATTTTTGAATAAGGATTAAAAACTTCTTTTTTTGAAATTCAAATAAGGATCACCAAACCCGAAAAGGGTTGCCTACGTATCTCATTGAGATGAGAATCAGGTATGTGTAGTTCGTTCGGATTGGACGGTTAAAATATTTTTTAGATATTAACACTTGACTTGACAAATGCAATATTTCTCAAAGTATTATGAAAACAAAATATTTTGATTTTTTTATTAATTATACAAAAGAAACTTAAATATTTTTTTTTCAGTTAAGTAGTGAAAAATCTTTAAGTTCATTTTTTAAAAAGGAATAATAACTTCTTAAAGAAGAAATATTTTTATGTTTTCTCTGTTTTTTTTTTTTTGTAAAAATCGCAAGATAACATTTTATTCATTATACTAATCACACTAAAAAGAGTCAACTTATAGATACTTTCTAAATAAATGCATTTTCATGTAGCACATAATATGATCTAAGTGGTCAAGTGAAAGAGGGACACTTGTCCTAGACGGACCCAAGTCTTGTTTCGAGGCTCACTAAGTCAAATACAAATGATGCAAATAAGTGGAGTCTTCTCAGAATAACTCTGTTTATGTTCTTGTTTTCTAGGTTAAGACCTGAAGAGATAGTTGTGTAGACTGACTTACTCGAGAGGACAACTTGAGCCAGGGAGAGACAACTTATCGGTAGCAGCGCTATTCCGATTTAGTTGATGGTCCAACCCCGCCTAACATATGTTACTAAAAATCCTTCACCAGGCGTCAAAACACTCTATCTTTATCTCAATAGAAAGTAGGATGCATAACTGTATTCCTGTATTCCTGTGATCGTGTGTGAAGTATTTTCAAAAACTTAGAACGGTTGTGAAAAAGAAGATAATTTAATACAATTCAACAATATAAAAGTGATAAATGAGCAAAAAGTAGCACATTAGGTAATCAAATACAATATATCCAATAAAAAAATTAAAAATTAATAAAATAATAAAATAAAGTAAAAGTCAATATAACAAAGCCCGAATTTTGGTTATTCCCCACCAGAGTCGCCATCTGTCACACCCCTATTTTTCCAAATAATGTTTTGAAAAGAAAGATTTTTTCAATTTAAGTGACGGTATTGATTAGATATTATTTTATTTTTTCAGAGTCTCTACTTGGAATTGAGTTATGGTGTTCCAAGTCACTTTTTTGAATCCCCAATCAATAGGAAATCACTCTTTAGTTTTGGTCTACAAAAACAAAAGTTCGGGTAAGAAATTCTGTTGACCGAGGGGAAGGTATTAGTCATCCCTCGAGTCCTGTGGTTCTAACACGGTCTCTCTTATTAACTTATACTTATTTTAAATTGTTTTTGTATAAATTGTGTTTACATGCCATAATTCACTTGTATTGTTTTATTGTTGAATTTCATTTGATCTCAACCTAGATGCGTAATCACATTCTTGGTCTTGACGTACAATAGATTGGATGCATAACTGCTTTCCTATCTTGAGTGCATCGCCTAATTTTCTCGGTCTACAAATTTTAGTTTAAATTTAATGAAATTTAATTATTAAAAATAAGATTGTGATTATTTATCGTTTGTTGTTTATTAACTCTAACTTTAGAATTATTAATTCCCCAAAAGGTGAACTATATTCTTTATGTTAGTAAAATCTTTTTATCAATTCATGTACTTTATTTGAAAATCTTTAGTCAAAGCTTTTTATTTATTCTTTAATTAATTTAAAATAGTTTTCATACCTTAATTACCAAATTGGTTTAAATTATTATTTTAAAATGATTCAATAATTTCTAAGTAATCTAGTTTGTTAAAATTTTATTTACTTGCATTTTAATTCAAATGTTTCATTTTAGGTCACTTTCTCAATAAAATAAAATAAAATAAAATGTGTCATCTATTTAATTATTTTCTCAAAATTAATCAAATATTGTAAATTATTATTTTCTATGTTAAATCATTTTTTCCCAAATATAGTCAAATATTTAATCTAAGTTGTAGGATAACCGCATGTTAGCGGGCGCTTCAAATGCATTAAAAATCTTCTTGAAGCGTAAATAAGAACCTCTTACCCATTTTCTCCAAATTTATAAAGATTTAATCCGTTAAAATCTTTTTAAATTAAGTTTTCTTAATTTCTTTAAAAAATTAAGTGACGACTCTTTTCTAAGTATTTTTCAAAAATTATTTTATACTTAGAACATTTCAAAGAGTGATTTTTCTAAAGATAGTAAAATTACGGCATAACAATAACAATTCTAACCAACCTTTGAGAATTCTAGTTCGAGTGGACAGAAAAATATACCGAGAAATTGTAAAGAAGATAATCTGTGTGAGCGTGTTGCATCCCTTGAACAATCAATGATGAAAGTTGTTGCTTTTGTACGAGATGAGAAATTGAGGAGAACTCAAAAGAACAAGAAAAATAAAGGTAGACTAATTTATTTATTATTTGTGTAAAATAATTTATTTATATCAATACTAAGTCACTGATCTTGCAGCAGTAGATGAAGACTATACAACACCAACAATCGATGAATATGGTGTTGCAGTTGATGTTGATGAAATCCTTCCATTAGCAATAGTCGATGAAGATCTTGTTGTTGTTGATGAATACTTTGCAGAAGAAAGTTGTAGAAGAGATGAAGGAAGAAGAGAAAGAACAAAAGGAGGAGAAGATGACAGAAAAAGAAGAAGAAAAAGATGGGAGAAACTGGGAGAGAATGAAGAAGAAAAAAAAGAGGAGAAGTTGGAAGAGAGGAAACAAGAAGAAAATGAAGAGGAGAAGATGGAAGAGGAGAAAGAAGAAGAAAAAGAAGAGGAGAAGTTGGAAGAGAAGAAAGAAGAAGAAAAAGAACAGGAGAAGCTAGAAAAGAATGTAGAAGAAGACTTGGCCACTAATATGGCAGAAGAGGGAAAAGGAAGCAGTGATGAAAATTTAGTAGACGTGATGTGTATTGTTATGAAGCTCAATGGTGATGAGTACGGAATTTTTTATTATTAGTATTTTAAGACAATTGATTATTGATGTGGGTTTTAATACAATTGGTTTTTGAAATGGTTGGTTTTTTGTGGTTGATTATTAAGACAGTTGGTTTTGATAAATTATTTTTTGGTGGTTGATTTTAAAGACAATTGATTTTTGAGATAGTTGGTTTTTGAAGTGGCTTTTAAGACAATTGGTTGTTGAAGTAGTTGATTTTTGAAGTGATATTTAGGAGAGTTGGTAAATGTTATTTTTGTTTTGATGGATATTGTTGTCAGTTATCGACTTTAAATTGTATATATAATACATTGTCTTACCATATGAGAAGGACTTCATTTTATTAAATGACTGTACTACTACATGAGTAAAAGATATAAGATTGTACTACTGCATCCTTGTTACACATTTCCAAAAATCAACCACTAACAACAAATCATAAAATATTATTTTTAGGCCTTTCTCTTTTTCTTCGACCAATATCAACATTTGTTATAGTTGATCCCTATTTATTTCGATGTCTTTTAGCAATCCTTTAAAGTGATCCCTCTGCTCTTCGGCTTCTTTGAATAAAGTCAATAGTAAATCTCTATTTTCTTCGAAGTTTTGAAGCCTTTCTAATATTTGAAATTCGGTAATGCCTTGAAAATTTGATGTCTCAAGTCCCGACTCAATTTTGATTGGCTGCTCGTTGATGAATCATTTTCAAGCCACTTAAAAAAAGAGCATGCCCCAATTGCACAGTTAAAGAATTGTCGACTTGGATTCGTATCGGTGTGTGACGTCCTCAACATAAGTGAATTACCACAATGACAAACGTAAGACTTTTTTTGCATTGGATGTTTGAGATGCTTGAGACATTATTTAAAAAGATGTTTAAGTATTTTAAATTAGAATAAGATAGAAGAGTTCATGAATCCTTCTTTTTACACACTAAAAAAGCAAATGTTATCGTTGGAAAAGTAGCAATTTGTACTTTGTTACCATTGTAAAACTTAGATAATTGACTATTGTCAATGTTGGTCAAAATATGTAGATAATTAAGACAATCGATACCTTTTCATGTAAAATCACTCGTGTAATTGAATAACTTTGATTGTTACCAAAAAATTTAATAAATTTTGGGTTACTGCCTGACTGGAACCCTAAATTTGCCTACACTCACCGAAATTTGACCTCACCAATCCATGGCCACTATGGCCATTGGACAGTCTCCCCTGCCGGAGATTGGGCCAACGATGCACATAATATCAAATACGGGACAACCATCAACAACAACCTTTGCTAATACTTTGAAACCAATCACCCCACAACACAAATTCATCCCTCTAAAATAGATTGCTTATCTTCATGGTGAACCACGAGTAGTATGGGAAGAGGAGAAAGTTGCACAAATGATTATCAATGAAGACCTTCAATACGCAGTCATAGGAAAATTCTCCTACGGATGGCCAGATATTCAAGATCTCAGAAAATTGATACCTAAGCAATGCAATCTCAAGAGAGAGGTAAATATTGGACTACTCAGTAACAGATACGTTCTAATACGTGCCACAAATTTAGAAGATTATGTAACTCTATTGTCAAAGCCTCAATTCTACATTACACATCAACACTGGTCATACCCTATGAGAACTCTCAAATGGGATCCACGTTTTGATCCGGAGGAAGAAACTTCAGTTGCAATAGCTTGGATCTCGTTTCCATCACTACCACCAAACTTTTTTGGCAAAGAGGCTATATTCTCCTTAGCAGCAGCAGTAGGTAAGCCTCTGCAGGTAGACATGACAACAAAAAATAAGACAAGACCAAGTTGTGCACGTGTAAAGGTGGAGGTAGATTTGCTAGGAGACTTTCCAAAGAGGATAATTATTGGAATGAGGAAGAAAACAGGAGAGATCATGGAGAAGTGGGTGCAAATCAAGTACGACTATGTCCCAAAGTATTTCAAGACTTGCAAGTTACAATGTCATAATGAAAAGGAATGTTTTGTGATACACCCGGAACTATACCCAAAGGAGGAAGAAGGAGATGAAAACAAAAAGGCAGCAGAAGAGGACACAACAAAAAAAGAGGTGGTCATAGGAATCAATAATGATATCATACAACACAAAGGGGAACAACAGATACAAAAGGGGAAGGGGAAACAAGGTGAAGAAATATTCCATGAACAAAGGAGAAAGTATGGGAACAGAAGAGGCAGTCAACACCAAAGAATAGAACAAGTTTGGAATCCCAGACCAAAACATAATAATGAGAACGAGCTAATTACCACAAACCAGTTTGGGGCTCTTGAGGAGGAAACTAACGTTGAAGAATGGAAAAAGGAAGCAGATTTGACACCTAAAACACATGTTGACCTAGCACAGACTACGCCACCATCTAAAGAAGACAGGCCACCAAAGGGCAGTAATTCGGGGCCCAGTAATGCAAAGGGGCAGAATCAGACTAGTGATAACTCATAACACTCTCAAGAGGTGAACACTCCGTACAGAGCTATATCTGATACAAAGAATCTAGAACATACTGAAGGGAAGCACAGTCCAGGTAGCAATAGCTCAAAGACCAAGTTCACAGAAACTAATGATATCAGGGAAGGGCCGGATGGCAGGGTTGAACATGCTGATATGATGGATGATGAATATGATAAGGGAGACTTTTTGGGGCATGAAGGAGAAAGGGAGAAAGGGTTCACAGAAGAGGGGGAGAGAGGAGGAGAAGCAATGAATGTCACCCCACACAGAAACACAAAAATCCACAATCTAACCAAAGAGGAGAAGGACAAGAAGCAGCAGGAAGGGGAAGATGACAACATGGAAGGTGTTCTAGAAGACATAAGTAGGAAATGTGATTTATCCCCAAGGCAGGCTGGACAACTTAGAGGAAAATCAAATAAAGAAGCAAGACAAACAACCATCCCCATACAAGTTAATACAAGGAGTAAGAAGAGTTCCAATACAACATCAACTCAATGATAGACAAAGTTATCTTTTGGAATATAAGGTCTGTGAAAACTCACAATGCTTTTGAGAGATTACAAGACCTTAACAGGAGACATCATTACTCTTACATTGCTTTATTAGAACCTTTTCAAAGCCCATCTGAGCTGGACAATTACAAGAGAAGGCTGGGCATACAGTATGCCAAGGAAAATTGCTCAGGAAAAATTTGGTGTTTTTGGAATGAAGACTGGGAAGAAGAAGAAGATACAGACACTAATTAACAACTTACCATAAAGTTCAGGTTGCAAGGGTCACAAGACAGGTTTTAGGTTACTGCTATCTATGCTAGATGCAATGCTTTGGATAGATTGGAACTATGGGACACTCTGGAAGACACATCAATGAACACTGACATACCTTGGTTGGTAGGTGGTGACTTCAATACCATATTAGATGAGTCAGAAAAGCTAGGAGGACTGCCAGTAACTCAAAGTGAAGTCACTGATTTTGCACAATGTATTTGTACATGTGCACTAAATGAAATTAAGTTCACAGGTAGCTGTTATACATGGTGGAATGGGAGAATTGAAGAGGCTAGTATATTCAAAAGACTTGATAGAGTGTTTGGAAACAATAATTTTTTTTCTCTGTTGCCTAACAGTGAAACACACCATCTAATAAGACAAGGATCAGATCATGCACCATTGCATGTGATTTGTAACACTAATCAGGAACAGGCAGTCAAGCCTTTCAGGTTTTTGAATTTTTGGACTAAACATAAGGAGTTCAGTGGAATTGTGGCAGCAGTTTGGTGTGAGAATGTTGCAGGTTCCCCTTTCTCTATAGTACAAAGAAAGATGAAAAGGTTAAAGACAGCCCTAACTAAGTGGAGCAAATCAACCTTTGGAAACATCTTTCAACAAATTGCAACACTGGAAGATGTGATAAGAGTAAATGAGACACAACTAGAGATGTCCCCTACTGAGGCCAACAGAGCCATACTCAGCAAGGCAAATGCAGAGCTGAAAATATATTTGAAGATAGAGGAGGAGTATTGGAGACAAAAAGCTGGAATGAAGTGGTTCCAGGATGGAGACAGAAATACCAGTTTCTTCCATTCTTATGTGAAAGGAAGGAGAAGAAAGCTCCATATTTCAGAAATACAAACTAGGCAGGGGGACTGGATCAATACAAGTCAGAATATAGGAGAGGAAGCTGTAGCTGTATTTCAAGAACAATTTCAAGAAACACAGGAGATCACTGATTACTCTATGTTGCAGAGTATACCAAGTCTCATTACAGGTGAGTAGAATGCGGAGATGGAAAGAATGCCACATAATGAGGAAGTTAAAAAGGTCGTGTTTGATCTGAATGCTGATAGTGCAAGTGGACCAGATGGTTTTTCTGGACAATTTTATCAAAGTTGTTGGAACATTATTGGGAATGACATAACCAACATGATTAAAGCTTTTTTCTGTGGACAAGAACTTCCGAGATACTTGACACACACCAACTTAGTTCTCATCCCAAAAAAGGAAGTAGTTACAACATTTGGGGATCTGAGGCCAATAAGTCTTAGTACTTTTGCAAATAAAATCATATCCAGGCTGATGCATGAAAGAATGGTGATAACTCTGCCAGGGATTATATCCCAGAATCAAACAGGTTTTGTCAAAGGTAGAAGCATAACTGAAAATGTACTTTTGGCTCAAGAGATAATTAGAGACATATCAAAGAGGGATAAATTGCATAATGTTGTAGTAAAGTTGGATATGGCAAAAGCATATGACATAGTTTCATGGAAATATCTAATCCAAGTTTTACGAAAGTTTGGTTATTCTGAGAGGATTATTGATATGATAGTAAGATTACTCAGCAACAACTGGTATTCAGTAATATTGAATGGGCAATCTTATGGCTTTTTTCAATCTTCTAGGGGTTTGAAACAAGGGGATCCCTTATCCCCCACTCTTTTTATAAATGCTGCAGAAATATTGGCAAAAAATCTAAATGACCTTTTTGAAGATCCAGAGTACAAAGGATATGGAATGCCAAATGGAGTCCTAAAATCAATCATTTATCATATGCAGATGATATTATATTATTCTGCTCAGGACAACCCTCCTCAATGAGGAAAATGATACAGGTACTTAGAAGATATGAAGATGTGTCAGGACAGATGATAAGTCTAGACAAGAGCTTATTTTATCTCCATGACAAGGTTCCTATTGGGGTGGCCTATCAAATTAGGAGGATCACTGGGATTAGAATGGGTTCTTTCCCATTCACTTATCTGGGCTGTTCAATCTATTTTGGGAGAAAAAACAAAACTCATTTTGAAGGTCTTATTAAGAAGGTGGCCAAAAGGATGCATTCTTGGCAAAACAGACTTCTATCATTTGGAGGGAGATACATACTTATAGCACATGTCTTGCAATCCATGCCAATTTACATGCTCTCAGCTATGAACCCTCTAAAAAGTGTCTTATTTCAATTGCATAAATTATTTGCCAAGTTCTTTTGGGGTAACTATACTGGTGCTAGAAACAAACATTGGGTCTCTTGGGAGAACATGTGTTACCCTAAGAAAGAAGGAGGACTAGGATTCAGAGCGCTAGATGATATGTCCAATGCCTTATTTGCTAAACTGTGGTGGAACTTCAGGACATCTAACTCTATGTGGAGTACATATATGTGGAATAAATACTGCAAAAAAGTCCATCCAACCCTGGCAAGCAGTATTGGGGGATCACATGTATGGAGAAAAATGACATCAGTTAGAGAGGAGGTGGAGCATAATATATGGTGGCAAGTAAAAGGAGCAAATTCAAGCTTCTGGTTTGACAATTGGACAAAACAGGGTGCACTGTACTTTATAGAAGGGGACCATGCAAGGGAGGAGGAGGTAGAGATAAAAACATTCATTACTGAAGGGAGATGGGATGAGACAAAACTGTTAACAAAGCTATCACAGGAGATAACAAAATACATTATAAAGAGCATCAAACCCCCAAGTGGAGAAGGAAATGATACACCTTGGTGGATGGGGAATACTCAAGGAGATTTCACTATCAAATCTGCCTAGCAGCAGATGAGAAAGAAAAAAGAAGAGAGAAGGGACTATGATATGTTGTAGAACAAAGGAGTGCCTTTTAAAGTGAAATTCTATTTATGGAAGGTATGGAAGAGGAGGATACCTACTGATGACAATCTAAAAAGAATGAGAATCCCAATAGCATCAAGATGCTGGTGTTGTGATAACAAAATGGAGGAAACAATGACACATCTTTTCCTAACAGCCCCCATAGCCATCAGGCTATGGAGGCAGTTTGCTACTTTTGCAGGTATGAACATAGATGGAATGCACTTGCAGCAGCTTATAATCACTTGGTGGAAGCATGATGCCCCATCAAAGCTACAAGTGATATATAGAGCTATGCCAGCAATAATAATGTGGACATTATGGAAAAGAAGGAACAACATAAAGCATGGAGGCAAAACCACATACACAGAAATGGTGGCACAAATACAGGAAATGGTCAGGAAGATATTGAAGATGCTTTACCCATGGATAATATTGGATATAAGAGATTGGCCAGACTTAATTGCTAAAATAAAGGAGTACAGGCCAAAACTATATGTCTACAGTGTTGTATGGAAACCACCAGTGGGTCAGAGACTGAAATGTAATACAGATGGAGCAAGTAGAGGAAACCCAGGATTGAGCTCTTTTGGTTTCTGTATTAGAGATGAAAGGGGAGATTTGAGATATACTAAAGCAAAAGGCATAGGCATCACAACCAATACAGAGGCAGAAATTTGTGCAATACACGAGGCATTAGAATACAGTTATGATAATGGATTGAGGGAGATAACAATAGAAACAGACTCTTTATGTCTGCAAAGAATGATCCTAAAGCAGTGGAAGGTACCTTGGGAAATAGTGGAAGGGGTAGAGGATATCAGAAAGAGATTACATCAACTAGATGCAAAAATCATTCATATCTTTAGGGAAGGGAATACTGTAGCAGATTCACTAGCTAATGAGGTGATAGAAACACAAGATACAAAAGAGTACCACATTTTTCAGGAGCTACCAAGCAACATATGGAGGTTACTTAACATGGACAAAGCACAAGTGCCTAATTTGAGAATAAAAAACAAGTATATCAACATACAACGGCAGGAACAATGAGGACATGCAATTACAAAATATTTGATATATTAAGGCACAAGACAAGCAGCAACAGTCATATAACCCATTGAATACTTGGCGTCACGATACATAACTATAGCAGATTATTCACAAGGAAGTCATTACATTTGGTGAGCACACCATCAGACAACGCAGAAGGCAACGAAACACGAATGGCAACAATGGAGATCGAAGATTACCTATTCTTCTAAATCTGCTGGCACATTTTCAAGGAACATTCACCAGCAGCAACAACGGAAAGAGAGTGGAGAAGGCCATTTGATATACCGTGAGTTTACGGTATTTCTAATACATTTCACTTACAAGTTGTGTGTGTCTAGGGCCTTTTTATATTGGTTTTTATGTGTTTTATCATGTTTTGCAGGAAAGGTGTTCAGGCGCGGAAGTTTAGAGATAGCTGAAGGAAGCGCAGAGAAAGGCATCCACGGAGGTCATCTACGGACCGTAAGTCAATTCACGGTCTGTAGGTTATGACCGTAGATCAGCAGGAATGTGTTGAGGACAAATCAGGGAAATCTGACCAAGTGTGGAACCACGGTGCCCATTGACGGTCCGTAGATTGATCTACGGACCGTACTGTTGATCCGTAGAGTGAGACTGCGAGGGTTCCAGTACCTGATTTTTTGAAGATGCTAAGTATGGAGCTACGGAAGGGATTGACGGACCGTAGGTCTATCTATGGTCCGTGCTGCTGGTCCGTCGTTTGCTTCAGAGAAGCTGATGGTTAGATGCTGAAATATTTTCTAAGTCCCGAGTGATGGAAGGGACTTACGGACCGTAGATCAATCGACGGTCCGTAAGTCAGTCTCGTGGATCGAATACGCGTACCTGAACAAAACTTTCCTTAATTTGTTTCCTTTTTTATTTAGGATTTGTTTTCTGTAAATAGGCATGAAAACCTCATTTTTGGGGGTTAGACACTATTATTCTATTTTTGGTTTGTAACTTTGGAGATTAATTTGCAACCCTAGCAATTATTGATTTCCCAAGTTCGTTTTGAAGATTTTGGCTTTGCAATTCAAGTTAATTTTCTGGGTTTATTATTCTCTTTACGTAAGTTCATGATTTCTCCATCTACAATTATGAATTGTGTTCTTGCTAATATAACTAACTAAATCCACAACTAGGGTTGTGGGAACCATGATCAATTAACAAAGTATGAATAGTAAATAAGCAATTCTTGACTAGTATTTTGCATGTATTGATAATTTCTTTCGTTTAGAAGTCTTTTTAACGGTGGCCAACGTTAGAACTCGCCTTGTTACTACTTGCCGGACCAAGGAGGTAATTAACAAGAAAAGAATTATCAACATAGATTTAGTGTGATACTATCTAATAGGCTAGTGTCGATTGGTGCGAAGTAATAACTAAG
>NW_026023812.1:0-698 GCF_019186545.1 Solanum stenotomum | reverse complement strand
GACATGTGCACTTTGACTTAGGCCAAAAGCCTAAGTTGAGGGTGGCTAATGTAAAAAGTAACTTCAATCTTGGCCCTGACTTGACATCGGGTATTGTGAACCTCAACTAATGGAAAATCCATAAGTTGAGGGTGGCTATGAAAGAGGAAACTGAAAGAAAAATGGGGATGAAAAGAGTGAAGAAAAAAAATCTTGGGGGAAACGTAAGGATGTGAATTATTCAAAGAAGAAAGGAGCAATTAAATAAAAAGAAATTGAACTACAAAGTTTAAAGTCACTTCCGTGGTTGAAGAAAATCAAGGGAAAGCGGTAAAGTAATTATATGACAAAAATAGGGCAAAAAAAAAAGAGAGGTTAAAAGCCTAGTGTAATGACAAGGAGGGCAGAAAGTCACTAAACAGTACCCAAATGTACCACACCTGACCCTGAGCCTACGTTACAAGCCAATAAAGTCCTATAGTGATCCTGGAGTCTAGTTTGAAGAGTCTGAGCAGTGAAAATAAGGGCAAGCTTATGGCAGTAAGCACGAACTGTATTTGAAATTACTTCTGAGCGTGAGTTTGGAATAAATCCTTGTACCATGAATGAAATCAAATTTTTGCTAAAAGAGGATTTCGTTTGAAGTAAGGGCACTAGTTCCATTGTTGGAAAGTTGGTATCTGGGTGACAGTGAGAAGGTGTCTGTTGTGTGTCAGTTG
>NW_026023811.1:0-290 GCF_019186545.1 Solanum stenotomum | reverse complement strand
ACCATAAACCCTAAACCCTGAACCTTAAGCCCTAACACCTAACCCCTAAACCCTAACCCCAAAACCCTAAACCCTAAACCCTAAACACCTAAACCCAAAACCATAACCCTAAACCCTAACCCTAAATCATAACCCTTAAACCCTAACCCTAAATCCCTAAACCCTAACCCTAAATAATAAATCATAAACCCTAAACCCTAAACACTAAACCCTAAATCCTAACCCCTAAACCCTAAACCCTAAACCCTAAACCTTAAACCCGAAAACCCAAAACCTAAACCCTAAACATT
>NW_026023810.1:0-741 GCF_019186545.1 Solanum stenotomum | reverse complement strand
GTTTCTGATATTCCCTCGGCTTAAGACAAACAGACTAGAAAAAGTCGTAATGAAAGTACTGAAGGTCGACAACAGGTAGGTAACAATTGGTGCTAATTATTTGTTAACAACTACTATATATGATATTACAAATTTCTAGCCTACTCTTGCAAGGTTTGGACATTACAAGTTTACAACACACACTCTTCACAGAAGTGAAACAAATCACCCTCAGTTTTACGTGGAAACATCAACCAAATCATGAACCAGCTCATAAAACTGCAAATAATGTACATCGACCATATCGAATATATCGAGTAGATCCTGAAAATGAAAACAATAGAGGGAGGTAAGTGCTTCGTAAATCCCTTCAAGCAATGGAGAAAATCAGGAAGTATCGCGAAAAAATCTAATTCGAGATACAGCCATGAAAAGAAACAACCACAACATACTCATACTCATTAATCAGTAACCATCAAGAATGAATGGTGTGAAAAACATCGAATCACATTAGTTTCTCCAGAAAAAAAATGTTAATTTGATTGAAACCATAATGGTTTTAAGAATGAAGCCGAGATTCATGTGATTTCAAGCGAACTGAATTACATAGGGGACGGAGAGAATTACACATCTCATCTTTACCCCATCCCAACCACCCCACCCCGCCTTCCATAGTATTTTGTCTAGATTATATACAAATGCTTTTAGGGCAATATTTTTTTGCTTACGTTCCAAACACAAGAAATTAAATAAGAAAGACAA
>NW_026023809.1:0-377 GCF_019186545.1 Solanum stenotomum | reverse complement strand
GTAGTACCTTCCATTTTTACAACTGTCTTTGTTGCAGTGGCGTTAACAATGAGTTGCTTGATCTCATCCGTGCAATAATTATCCCACCAATGTTTCAACATTCCTGTGAAACCTGCAATAACCATGTTAGCAGCATCCCTGTCTGCTGACCCACGCATTTTATATGCAGTAATTGCCACACCCATTTCATGGAGTTTATTGTAGACTTGATGCTCAGCTAGGCCATCAATATTCCATTCAGTGATGCTTCTTCCTTCATGAGAGGAAGTGGATAGAAAGGCATTTTCTTCATACTGTAAGTCTGGGAAAGATGGTTTGTCATGGTAGTTTTTCATATTGTGAAAACGATTACTGGCAAGCTTTTGGAGAAGATTGGA
>NW_026023808.1:0-596 GCF_019186545.1 Solanum stenotomum | reverse complement strand
GCACATCGAAAAAGATAAACAATGAGATGCCCCAAATATCATCAAAAATGAGTACCTCAAGGAGGATAGATAAAACCCCACCAAAATCAATAGAAGATGATATAAAACCACATCATTACTACATAACGGGAATAATGGAACAACGAAAATATTTAATATTAATAGATACAGGACGAGAAGAAAACTATATTACAAGAGAATTAGTGACGGAAGATGAAATAATAACTATTGAACAATCATGCTCCAAACTACCAAAAGCATTAATGTATACCGAAGAAACTACAGAAAAGGAAATAATCATCGGAGGAGTACCAATAGTAATACAATTCAAAATATATCAAGGAAATGAAAATATCATTTTAGGAATAAAATGGTTGGAACAAGTAAAACCATATAATCTAGAAGACAAACAGTTAACAATAAATTATGAAAATAAAAGAGTAATAATAAAAAGGACTTTGGTATGATAAAAATATGAAAATAAAAATATGAAAATATATATACTTGCAAAGATAATAATAGAAGGATATTACAACCGATATTATACACCAATAATAGATACGGGAGTAGAAGCTAATAAATGTAAATACAATTGT
>NW_026023807.1:0-596 GCF_019186545.1 Solanum stenotomum | reverse complement strand
CCTCCTACAAGGAGAGAAAATTCATAGTAGTTGAGAAATTTATAAGAAGCATGATTAGTGTTTCAAAGGGTAAGAAAAATTATTTGGGGAAAAAATCATTCCATTTATGGAATTCGTATCAAATTAAGAGGAGAACAAGCAAAAATTTATTTTATGATTTGAAAAGAGAGAAAATTAGATATTATTTCTTTCAACCTCATTATTCTTCTAATTTCTTTCTTCTTTTATTTTGTCTTGATTTTTTGTACCTTTAATTAAAGTTTTTTTTTCTTATTTATCTTTAATTAAAGTTTATATATATTTTCTTAAAAAAGAATTTAAAAAGATGATCATATTTAGTTCCTTTCCTCATCAATGCTATTAATCTCATAATTAGTGTTATTTATATTATTTTCTTAATTACTTTTTTTTCTTTCATTTAATTATTTATTTGAAGAAATTAGTTATTATAATTTTATAAGAATTACACATGTATTTTTACATAATTGATTTGTTATTTTTAAAATTTTTGGATCATTCTTCATCTTAAAGTTTCTATCTATATGTAATAATAAAGCTAAAATAGAATATGTGGGGTGACACCTCTTAGCAATAGA
>NW_026023806.1:0-398 GCF_019186545.1 Solanum stenotomum | reverse complement strand
GACGCTCCCGTGCACGTTTCTGGGCCGACTTCATCGACAAAAAGGTCTAATTTTATCTACATTCAAAATATAAGACTCCGACATATGTATAGCGCGTCTTAGAAACTGAAAAAACATTAGATTGCCATACAACGCCTAAAAAATAACTTCAAATTTAGACTATGATCTAATATTTCGTTATAAGATTTTCATATTGTTCCAAAGTGATCTTTAGATCGTGGTCTAAAAGGTTCATAAGTTGTAAGCAAAATAAAATTTTAGTTGTGTAAAGTTTTATTTTTTATTGCGTCTAGTCAAACAAGGTCATATAAAATGGGAATACACCATAATTAATTTACCATGTGTTAATTAGTTTGATTTTGTTTTAACATTGTTCGATGTGTTTGAGGTGTAGATAT
>NW_026023805.1:0-581 GCF_019186545.1 Solanum stenotomum | reverse complement strand
TAAACATCCCGAACTCATCTAAATACGTATGATCATACACCTTGAATCCATAATTCAATTCAAGGTGAGTTAGTATCAAGTTAANTGAAGTTAGAGTCAAGTCAAGTAAGGTTAAGAAGTAAGCTCAAGTAAGTCCTCCAAGCTTTTTCGAGAGTCGTTATTAAAGGTTTTACCTTCGTTTTAAGGTTCAAGTTCATGTTGAGTAAAAGGTATAGAGTTCAAACCAAGTGAAGAGTCTCAAGTTTTAAGTTAAGTCAAGAGTTTCAAGTTGAGTAAAAAGTATAAAAGTTGAGTCCAATTCTCAAAGTTATTAGGGAACTATGTATTCCCAAAGAAGTTTTAATGAAATGTTTTTACATTTAAACAAGGTTGGAAACTGAGATTTCCAAAATAGCCTTCGGGCTAGTTTTTGAGTAATTATCTCAATCAGTAGGAAGACATATGTTTTAAAAACATAAGAGCCAGTACATTTTTGGTAGTAGTATCAAGCACCGAATTGGGGGAGCGTTCAAAGAACCCACAGCCCCCATAGAACCATGTTAGCCACCGTGGATAGAAAAAGATCATACTTTTTAGATGAA
>NW_026023804.1:0-252 GCF_019186545.1 Solanum stenotomum | reverse complement strand
TTTCAAAATTTACAACGAGAGGAACTTGCTTTAGGTACTAGGGTCAAGGTTAGAAATTTTTAAAGACCGGAACTAATCTAAAATTTAACCTTCATAGACTACTTTATCTAATTTGAAGTGTGTGTAGTGCCTTTTCCCTAACAAACTTTTCACTTCTCTTTGCAAGTATCTAAATTACTTCTCTGTACGTCTTTTGCTTCACTTTTCCTAAAAATATTTTTTAATTTAAAACTCAAACAATCTCAAATTTAA
>NW_026023803.1:0-327 GCF_019186545.1 Solanum stenotomum | reverse complement strand
TGGGTCCATTTGACCCTGAAACTGGGACAACTTTCCCGTATGGAATAACCGGCTCCATATCTAAGGTCTTCACGGACGTCCACAAAAATTTTTAGCAAAAATTATATCAGAAATCTGGATCACTAAAAGATCGATGGACTATAGCACACGAAAATAGGCAAAACGAGGGGTTTACCTTCTCCGAGGTTCACTTGACCTTGAAAATGGGCCCGTTTGCACGTTGACACTAACCGGTTCCATAGCTAAATTCTCTACGGATGTCCATAGAAAATTTTTGGTAAAAATGACATCGGAATTCTGGATCACCAAAAGATCCATGGACTATGC
>NW_026023802.1:0-808 GCF_019186545.1 Solanum stenotomum | reverse complement strand
ACGGTCCGTAGATCAGACCACAGTCCGTTGTCTGTGTCCATGGATCGAGACTTCCCTTACCCAGCCTCTAACACAAACTATGGTCGACCAGCACGGACCGTCATTCGATCCACGTTCCGTAGGTCTGACCGTAGATGAGGGTCAGCAGCCAGTTAGCTGAAAAATATTGATGGGTCAACTTCAGATGGTCATAACTCTTAGAACAAAATGATTTATCTATTCCATGACCTATGGTTAGATAGATAATTGAATTATCTTTCCAACGCCACCAATTTTGCTAAATTCTGACCTTCGAGTAAAAATTTATGCCTATTTTAGTGAAGCCCTGTCGGGCAGACCCGACCTACGGACCCAATTGACGAACCGTCGATTGATTGACGGACCGTAGGTCCATTCCGTCAGTCACTCCGACAGCAGTTAATTCAGGGTTCTTTTGGTCTTTTCATATTTAACCCCTTAATACGTCGTTTAAACCCTAAATCATGAGGTTTTAATCAGTTTAAGCCTAGAAACATAACTAGAACTTATCCAAGTCAATTCATTAATCAAAATCTTAGAAAATTAGAATCAAGAGAGGACAAAAAGATCAAGAACCCTAGTTCAATAACGCAGCAAGGTTCCATCAGTTCCAGCCCCGAAATCAAAGGATTTCTCCGTGGAATTCGTCACCAGGTATGTGGGATTTCACTAGTAGGTTCCTTTCGCCCATTAGGTCCCTAGAATTCAGTCAGATTCTTGATTCCATGTTTATGAACAGACCTAGAGTTTCTAGAATTTCGACAGATCATCATGGATTAGTTATTTAAAT
>NW_026023801.1:0-274 GCF_019186545.1 Solanum stenotomum | reverse complement strand
GGGAAATCTGACCAAGTGTGGAACCACAATGCCCATTGACGGTCCGTAGATTGATCTACGGACCGTACTGTTGATCCGTAGAGTGATACTGCGAGGGTTCCAGTACCTGATTTTTGAAGATTCCAAGTATGGAGCAACGGAGGGGATTGACGAACCGTAGATCGATCTACGGTCCGTACTGCTGGTCCGTCGTTTGCTTCAGAGAAGCTGACTTTTGGAAGCTGAAATATTTTCTAAGTCCCGATCGACAGAAGGGACTTACGGACCGTAGATC
>NW_026023800.1:0-548 GCF_019186545.1 Solanum stenotomum | reverse complement strand
AGGGCTTTCCATGGATATATTATTGGCCGCCCAAATAATTTGTGTGCTAGGAGATATGACCCTCCAAAGTAGACCCTCGAAAAAGGCTTCACTTGGAAATTTCGGATTTTGATACGGTTGCTCTAAAATTTGGGTTAGACCCATTTCCCACTCAATTTGACCCCCTAAACAAGAATATGAAGTCGGATTTTCGAAAAACGAAATGGATCTTTAAATATACAGCTAAACAAGTTTCCGGTAACTTCTGAAGCACATTTTTAAGAACTTTTGGGTCAAATTCAAATATAATCATTTCATTAAGTTCTCGACTCCAAACTCACATGTGAGGCTCTAGTTTCACTCTATCATTTTCCGAGTCGTTACATTATCCCCCACTTAGGAACATTCGTCCTCGAATGACACTTTAAACACATAAGGGGTAACAACTCAAGTATACAGCCCATCAACATGCATACAACATCAATACAAATACATAAATATCGGAGTAAACATCAACTCCACATCAATGAGGCTCAAACAGCTTCATGCAATTCAAGAAATTAGGAATA
>NW_026023799.1:0-441 GCF_019186545.1 Solanum stenotomum | reverse complement strand
TCATGTAATAGTCTTGGATGTGATTAGTTCGTCATGACTAGTTCATGCTTATCCCCGCACCCATTTTAGAGCTAATACTCATGTCATATTTGTTCGGTTTGCTTGAAAGTGTTGAGCAGATATTATTGGTGCATTATCCTATATATCTCCTGTATAAGAGTGATTATTTGACGTTATTCTTGTTTTTAGCAGGCATGCTAAACTTCTTCTCCTGCTCTTTTGTTAAAGTTACTATTGTCAAATTATTACTATTACTATTGTGTTATTTTATTTTCCTACCCATATTTAAAGGTTTTGCTTTTGAATTGTTGACAATTCTTTGAAACTTAATCTTTTTTGCTACTGTGTGGTTTTCTTTTCTTATTTTTGAAGAAAAAACAGTTAAGGACATTCGAAATAGTACCGTTACATGTTAGAAATCCATGGCTTTAGTTGATAGTA
>NW_026023798.1:0-1772 GCF_019186545.1 Solanum stenotomum | reverse complement strand
TAAACCACAATGAATGATTAAACTCACTATTAAATAGCATTTAAACTACTAATTAGCAATACCCATAAGCTAAATCAGCTCATAATCACATGATCACACCCCAAGAATTGAGGTTTTAGCTAGACATTATAAAAAGGTAAAAATAATTGCCGAATTGATTATCCATCATCTGGGTAAGAGTGATTTCATCTCTACAATTCTCCAATTTGATGAATATCAAAGACCCACTTGCAATTTCTCAAAAGTGAATTTCTTCAATCCCTCAAAGCTAAGGAAGAACTCTAGAGAAAACTGTCTCAAGATAAGATATCAATAATTTATGTTCTAAAGATTGTTTCCTTAGATAAAAGATACTAAACTAAATGTTCAAAAACATATTTATAGTCGCCGAAAATAAGCTACAAAAGCCTATTTGGCGAAGTAAGGCGGGCTCGCTGAGCCGCCCTTTGGTCTCTTCCATCACCCTTTCGCCTTGGCATTCAGCATCCAAGTTTGGGTGATCTATCTTAGCATCGCGCACTCACTCGGCGATCCACCGACTGCTTCCTTTAGTCGCCGACTTGGTTCCTTCCTTCAAAGCTTGGCACACTAGAACTTTAGGAGGGGTGATGAGCCACTCGGTGATAAGCCTAGTGCTCTTGGCGATCCTCAGGCTCGCCCATCTTCATTTATTCAGCTTGTTTTGTTCCTTTTTGCATATTAGTGTCCTTGCATTGTTCCTCAATCCATATTCCCGAAAATCAAGGATTTAACATCAGTTATTGGCACAAATTAAGCATTTGAGGACACTAAATCTATATAAACAAAGGCCTAAATAAGTCCAAATCTCGTACTCATCAGTAGTCTCTCAAAAATAAGTACGGATGTCCACGTACCGATCCGTAAGACTCTACTAGACACACTACTCTTTAAGTTGTGGGACCGGTGACTCTAGCCCTCTGATACCAATTTGTCACGACCCAAAAGTCAAGGTCATAATGGCACACACCTCGAAATCCCCTAAAATCATGTGTAATCCAAAACTAACACACATAGGAGACTCTCAAAGGAAAGTTAGGCCACAAGCAATAGAAAAGAACAACAAATAATATCCTAAAACCTGGTAGAATATGTATAGAGAGCATCTAATACATCTTTAGAGTATGAAACACATCACAAGTCCTCAAAAGAATCAAACACTGAAAATAAAGGATGGAACTAATGGTGATCTAGGAACATGATCTCACCATCACTCTGAAAGGATCTCCAAAGCTAGAAACGATCAACCACCACGGAGAGTACCTGGACTGGAATCTGCATAAAAATGATAAAGAAGTAGGGGGTCACTACAAGAAAATGTATTTATAGCTACGAAATCTAAGCTATGAATTTGAAAATCGTAGCTATTACTTAGTAATAGCCACAAAAATTCTCAATTTGTGGCTATCAAAAAATTCTTCAAATTTCATAGCCACGACAATTAAATTGATAATGCTAAATCCTTACTTTTGCTATAATTGCTAAAAATTGTGGCAATAATGACCTAAATAGCTATAATTTTACTGTTACAACAAAGTTCTATAGCTAATTATATGTTATTGTCACGCGATAAAGGTCATTGTAGCAATAGTAACCCTTTAGCCACAATAAGTTATTTGACACAAAATATTGTAGCTATATAAATACTTTTACTTCAAGTTATAAACTATTGTAGCTATAGTTAAATGAAATAGCCATAGAGTTTTCGCTATAATATAATATCATACAATTCAATATTATTTGCCGTAAATTCA
>NW_026023797.1:0-248 GCF_019186545.1 Solanum stenotomum | reverse complement strand
CCGAATTTTTTTTAGAAACACTTAAGCTATAAACCCTAACCTAAAAACCCTTAACCAAATACCTAAACTCTTCTTAATCATGTTCAGATTATATCATTGTTCTATATGCTCTATTGAGTTATATATATTTGTTCAATATGCTCTATAAATTCCCTAAGATCTAAGAACCCCTTAATCGTTAAAAAACCATAGAAATCCTAAACACCTTAAAACCCTATACATAAATATTCCTCTAAACCTAATAAAAC
>NW_026023796.1:0-502 GCF_019186545.1 Solanum stenotomum | reverse complement strand
ATAATATAAGTGAGAAAATAGACAAGAAGTGTAGAGAGACAAGAGAGAATTTTTTTGTTCTTCCAAGTATATTCAAGTGTTTTCTAAATCTTCAAGTGCATAACACTTCCTCAAGGCCTCTATTTATATTGTTATAAGAGGCATACAAAAAGATAGCAATAAACATGATATTAATTATTGAGAATGTGGGGAAGATTAAAGGGTGTGGAAGATAAATGAGGAGATGGTGGAGGTGTGAGTATTATTACACATAATGGTGAAATTATATCTTGAAGTTATGGACATCCACATTAATCAGCAAAACATTAATTATAAACAAATAATAATTATATTAAAAATGAGGAGAAAAATTAAAAAATGTCCAAAAAAATGAGGAAAAAAAAAATAGGAATGGAGGCCATAGAGAGGTTCCACATCACCTCATCTATGTTTCTCCTTTATATATATACTAGTTTCTGGACACATGCTTTGCACGTGTGTTCCATTTGAATTTTTATAGATA
>NW_026023795.1:0-1104 GCF_019186545.1 Solanum stenotomum | reverse complement strand
AACCTTTTTTATTACTTCTCTAGTTTATACTGTAGTATACTATGTTTGTTTGTTTATGGTTTTTGTGACACAAAATCCTGTGTACCTGCATGAGAAGGAGAATATAAAATGAAAATGATCTTTCCTTCTACATAAAGTTACTTTTACTCCCATATTTAAACAATTAGGTTCCACATGGCATGGCAGATAATATTAATACTAAATAATTACAATTTACATGACATATTTCATTCAAATAAGTTTTTATTATTTTTTTTTAAAAAAAATCTGAGTTATAATTATTGTGACTTACTATGTAGTTTTTAAATATATAAATCTTATTTAAAAAAGTTTAACATTTTCATGTTTGAACTTACGACCAAAATAAAATTGTTGAATCTCAAAATTTGAATGGTACCACATAAATTGAAACAGATAGAATATTATATGGGACACCTCCATTTCATTTGGTTTATCTTACTTATTTTAGTCCATGTTATTCCTTTTTGGATAACCTACATAACAAAATTAAGACCACAAATTCAAATGACATTTCGATACATTCTCTCCACCTCATTTAACCCCTCATCCCCCATCCCGATAGGTCCCGTCCCACCCTACCCCATACTCTACCTTCATAGTAATATTTATTTAAAGTATGTACAATAGTTTTTAGACAATATTTTTCATTTTAGTATTGAAAAGGAAAAAGTAATAAAAGTTAGCTTACTTTTCCATAAAATATTTCATTTATCCTGTTTTGACAAATCTAAAAAAGCCATACCGACACAAAATTAAAAGCTGCACATGGGAAGAAAGAGGAAGTATTATAACAGTCTACGTCTCATTATACTTAATCCGTTATATCAAAAATAGATATTTTTATTTATGTATCTAATCAAAATAATTTTATCACTTTTTTATGGTATTCTAATTCTTAGCGAGTTGCCTGTTTTGAATATCTGACTAAGATTTTCAAGAGACCAATTTTTAAGACTACTTTTTAGTAGCTACTAAAATAATTTTAACACTTAACATTCAAATATAAATCAATCATGTCTTCATATTTTAAAAGAAGAAACCATTTTTTCATATAGTATATATTAAAGAAAAATGAAGGTGTAT
>NW_026023794.1:0-538 GCF_019186545.1 Solanum stenotomum | reverse complement strand
TAGGCATCATAGGCCGACTAAGCAAAAACGGTAAAAACAATAAGAAAGGATAGAATCTAGACATAGAGAGGTCAAAGAGGATAAGAAAAGAAAGCACACGAGCATACCAGAAACAAACTAAGTACAACTAGACTAAACCTAACTGGACCCCCATAAGCCCAGAAGGTACACTCGTACACAAGCTTAAATAAAACCTGAACGAACCCCCATAAGCTCGACAGGTACATGAAAAAGCTAAGTCTACTGAGAAAGAAGAAAATCGGGCTCTCAGCCCAAAGTAACTAAGATACTCCATCAGACTCCACCCAGCCAGTAGTGCACTCCCAGCCCAGCTAGAAAGAGTGACCCTAGGGGGCACCCAACCAAACAGTCCACTCCCAGCCCAGCTCGAAAGAGGGACCCGTGAGTGAGGTAGATATCGCGAGTTGTCCTACCGTGCAGTCAGCTCCTAGCCCAGCTAGATAGAGCGACCCGGGGACACCCAGCCAGCAGTACATTCCCAGCCCAGCAAGAAAGAGAGGCCCGGGGGCGATCGCCG
>NW_026023793.1:0-577 GCF_019186545.1 Solanum stenotomum | reverse complement strand
CTATCACCTTGTGAGGGTTAAGGATGTTGAGTCCAAAACCCTTCCTATAGAATCGGTTCCGATCGTAAATAAATTACTTGATGTCTTTCCTAATGACCTTCCCAGTGTTCCTCCCGAAAGGGAAATAGATTTTGGCATAGACCTCCTCCCCGATACTCAACCCATTTCTATTCCCCCTTACCGTATGGCCCCGACGGAGTTAAAGGAGTTGAAGGAACAATTGAAGGACTTGTTGGAGAAGGGTTTTATTAGGCCTAGGCAATCACCATGGGGTGCTCCACTGTTGCTTGTGAAGAAGAAAGATGGGTCCCTTAGGATGTGTATTGATTACCGGCAACTCAATAGGGTCACCGTCAAGAATAAATATCCTCTTCCTAGGATTGATGACTTGTTCGACCAATTGCAAGGGGCTAGCCATTTCTCTAAGATTGATCTTCGGTCCGGGTATCATCAAGTGAAGGTGAGGGAGTGTGACATTCCCAAGACAGCCTTCCGGACTAGGTATGGGCATTATGAATTTGTGGTCATGTCCTTTGGGTTGACCAATATACCGGCTATCTTCATGGACCTAATGAAT
>NW_026023792.1:0-789 GCF_019186545.1 Solanum stenotomum | reverse complement strand
ATCATCTTCTTTTACTCTAAATCGACATAAGGAATTATGTTATCTTCACAATTACATTTTGAACATATGTGATCAGGATATTTATGTCCAATTAATTTACAATATCTGGTTAATAACTCTGTCGAAATAAATCCTGTCTTTAGTGCTCTCGTCGTAGGTCGTTCTTCTGGCTTACGTAATGACAAAATCCATCTCTGGACTTCATCCATATCTGCTTTCCTTAGCTCCCTTGAATTGGAATAAATCATTAGCTGATCTCTTGCATAATAGCTCCATATAACGTTTCCGTTTCAATAATTATTTGCTAGCTCCTGTATGATAGTTGATATACCAATTATTCTTTTGTTGGCATAAAAACTTGGTATCTCTATTTTGCATATCTCTTCTTGTTGTCCGATGTCCTCGGGTATAATCATATCTTTAGTTAGTCCTATCTTGATAACCTGTATTGGAGGTTTTATTTCTTCGTATAATATCTCCGCTGGTGCTATATAGAATTTTATATAAAATAAATTTCCTTTTGTAACTCTTTTGTATGTGACGAATGCCTTGTGTAGTTCTGGTATTCCACTAACTTCTTCTCCGTCGTATGTGTATACGGTATTTAACAGTTCGTAGTTGTAACATGTTCTTACTAAATTAGCGTTTGGCTGTGCAATTAACTTGTTATATCCTTGTAACTTTTGTGTCAAATAATCCTGGTTTGGTTCTTTTGTAGTTGATCTGGGGTTAAAGTTTAAATAAGTTTGGATTTTGTGTAAATTTTTTATATAGGTTCGTGTGATGTAG
>NW_026023791.1:0-454 GCF_019186545.1 Solanum stenotomum | reverse complement strand
AACATATCCTCTAAGGTCTGAATAGTGGGCTCTGCTTGCCCATCAGTCTGAGGGTGAAAGGCAGTACTTAAGTTCACCTTTGAACCCAAGCCCTTCTGAAAAGATTTCCAGAACTGTGCAGTAAACTGTGCACCTCTATCTGAAATAATGGAGATTGGGACTCCATGAAGTCTCACTATCTCCTGAACGTACAACTTGGCATAATCTTCTGCTGTATTGGTAGTCTTTACCGATAGAAAATGAGCTGACTTTGTCATTCTGTCGACAATTACCCAAATAGAATCATGCTGTCTGCGAGACCTCGGCAACCCTGTCATGAAATCCATATTGATCATCTCCCACTTCCACTCTGGAAGTTCTATCCTTTGAGCCAAACCACCGGGCCTTTGATGCTCAACTTTCACTTGTTGGCAATTTAGACACTTGGCAACAAACTCAGCAATGCCCTTCTTCA
>NW_026023790.1:0-1151 GCF_019186545.1 Solanum stenotomum | reverse complement strand
TAAATTGTCGGATGTTACACAATTAAAACAAAATTACATAAAAACCCCTCATAGAACCTCATTATAAAGTCAACACAAAGTCATAGGCCATTGTTTAACCTATAATTTTTTTCGAGTCGTTACAGCAGTTATCTTCCCTGACCTGACAGTAGTCAAGGGAAAATCACTTGAGCTTTTTTGCCTTTGCTCCTTCTTTCCGGAGCGCACTAACGGAAAACCTGAGATAATTCTTAGTCCTGTTCAGCATCAACGCACTAAGCATATTGAAATGGATATACATTTTGTACGAGAAAAGGTGGCTCGCGGCCAAGTTCGAGTGTTACATGTCCCCTCGCGTTATCAGATTGCAGACATATTCACCAAGGGTCTTCCGTTGGTGTTATTTGAGGATTTTCGGGATAGTCTTAACTTTCGACGCCTCCCACTTCGACTAAGGGGGCGTGTTAGAATATATGATAAAAATATTCTGATTATTTGTATATATCACATTAGTTAAGTGTATATTTAGTGTCTCTTATAGCTAGTTAGTTTCCTTAATTATAGTCTTGTATTGATTGTATATAAACCATGGTCATCAATGAAATAAGGCAAGGGATTAAACTCTTTCAGTCTCAACCGATACAGTGTGAAAGATTAAATTATAATATTCTATTCCGCATATATCCTGAGACATCATTTAATTCAATGTAAAGGGGGTTGTGTAGTTGTTCCAGCAATGTTATGATTGGTGTTCCGGTGAGGGTGCTGAAGGAATGGGGCTGTTGTGTCTGGGTTTGAGAGGAGGTGGGTGGCTCATTGGAGCTCCGGCGAGCTATTCGCCGAAGAAGAAGATAAATAGTGAAACCGTTTGTTAAATAAAAAATCTGAAAATTATTCAATCCTAATCTAAAAAATTATTCATCACCCTCAAAAATTTAAAATCACTCATTCTACGAAGTGAAAATTTAGTATATAACATATATTAGACTAATATTTTCAAGTTATAGCAATAGAATTAAATTTTCAAGTTGTAAAAATAAACTGTTATAAGTAAGAATTGTTTATAAGTATGTTTAACACCCGTAAAATTTACCCTTAAATGTGTATATGGCGTGAAAATTCTAATTCCGACAGAGTTACGAAGATTCCTGTCACACCCCAAATTCGGATGT
>NW_026023789.1:0-638 GCF_019186545.1 Solanum stenotomum | reverse complement strand
ATTTTTATTTTTATGACAAATATAGGTGCTATTATGGATCTTCAACCATTAGCAGGTATTGAATATATTATTCTTATGGAGATATTGTTTCAGCAAGTTCTTGTTCTCCTTATTTGTCTTTTCATGGCTAGTTATGGTCATTCTCTAAGAAGACGATGTCAAAACAAACGTGAAGTTAGGTATCGTATGAGTGTTCGAGTTCCGAAAATCATTTCTCACTTACACTATATCATAAATGATAATGGTAGTGTATGTATCGATAAGTTAAGAATGGATAGAAATGCCTTTCACACTTTAGTTCTCTTAACTAAGGATATTGGAGGTCTGACTGATAGTAAAAGTATGTCAAGCAGCGAAAAATTAGCAATGTTTTTAAATATCTTGGCTTATCATGAGAAAAATAGATCTATCAAGGTTGATTATATTAGATCGGGATGGAGCGTAAGTCAGGCTTTCAATGAATGCTTGAGTGCTATTCTCAAACTAGCTCCATTGCTACTTGTTAATCCTAAACCGGTACTTGAGGATGAGATTGAAGATTGATGGAAATGGTTTGAGGTAGGTGAAATTGTCGTTTAACATCTTTTAACTAATATACAAAATATGCAGTTTTAACAGTTTATGAAAAATATTATATA
>NW_026023788.1:0-521 GCF_019186545.1 Solanum stenotomum | reverse complement strand
AACCCTAAAAACTTTTTTAAAAAAAAAAACCTCTTTTAGAACCCCTAAAAAACCGTAAACCTAAAAAATCTAAGAAACACAAAGCCCTACACCATAATTTACCTTAAAAATCATTTAAAAGAAACCCTAAACCCTAAAACCAAAGAAATCTTAACCCATAAGAACCCCAAAACTGTAAAACAAATCATCAAATCTTGAAAAAATCGTTCGGAACCCTAAACCTAAAAAAATTCTACAAAAACTTAAGCCCTAAACCTTAAACCCTAAAAATTCTTATACCTAATAAACCATAATACCCTAAACCCTCTGAAACATTAAATACTCTGGAACCCCTAAAAACCTTTTAAAATCCTAAACTAAAAATCCTTAAAACATGCCTTAAAAACCCTAAAAATATTTCTTAATCTAAAACACTAAGCCCTAAGAACCCCTAAACCATAAAAACAATAATGATCCTAAATAATCTTTAAAAATCCTAAATCAAAAAAACCTATTAGCCTAAAGAAATCCTAGAAAAACAT
>NW_026023787.1:0-1170 GCF_019186545.1 Solanum stenotomum | reverse complement strand
TTCAGTCTTTCATTTTAGTTTTAGTTTTGATAGAGATAGCTGGGGACATGTCCCAGCATCTCTAGTCAGTTAGAGGCTTTTATTCATACATTGTTTTTGTCACTCCCCGAAGTTACCCACTTGATGTACCACGAGACCTAGAATCACGACTGACCCCAAGATAACCTTGAGTTGGCATATCATAAGCATATTATATCAACACCTTTAAAAGCCTAAACCTAAGAAATCTGAAATCCCTAAGAAACCCTACCCTAAGAAACACTAAACCCTAAACCTTAGGGAAACCCCAAGACTTATGAAACACCATCAAACCTAAAAGCCTAAAAACACCTTTAAAAATACTAAATCTAAAAACACCCTTAAAATCCCTAACCCCTAAAATCTCTAAATTTAAAATCCTAAGCCCTAAACCCAAAGAAACCCTAAGCCGTAAGAACCCCTAAACAGTAAAAAATCATAACAATCTTGAAAACCCCTTTTAAAATCCTAAACCTAAAAAAACTCTATACCTTAAAAATTCATCAAAAACTTAAGCCCTAAACCTTAAAACCCCTTAAATAAAAACTTTGACCTTATACCCATAGAAACCCTAAACCCTTGCGCCTAAACCTTAGGGCTAAACCCTAACAAACCCTAAACTTTAAGAAATAAAAAAAAACCCTAAAAAACTTTTAAAGCCCTAAACTATTAAAAACCCAAAACCCTAAAAACCCTATAAATCCCGTAAGATCTAAGAACACTTTAATCGTTAAAAAATCATAGAAATCCTAAACACCTTCAAACCCTAAACCTAAAAATTTCACTAAACCTAATAAAACACAAGAAAATCTGAAGCCCAAACCCCTAAATCCTAAAAACCCTTAAAAAACCAAACCCTTAGAAACCCTAAATGCTACATCATATACCCTAAGAAACTCTAAATCCTTAAGTCTAAATCATAGGGGTAAACCTTAAACCCCAAACCATATGGAATCCTAAGAAACCCTAAACCCTAAAATCCATTTAAACACCTACAACTATAATACCCGGAAAAAAAAACCCCTTTAAAATAATAAGCCCTAGAAAAAACCCTAAACTTAAAATCCTATGCCCTATATTAGGCCTACGTAATCCTAAATCTGAAGAAATCCAAATTCTTATACATACCTAAGAAACCCTAAAATATTTAAA
>NW_026023786.1:76503-81167 GCF_019186545.1 Solanum stenotomum | reverse complement strand
ACAATTATATTCAATTAGTCAAATTACTTCCAGAAACAGGTAATTAAAGGGGGGGGTTTGTTTGTGTGAAACAAATAATAAGAATTTAATAAGTAATCAGTAATAAAAACTCAATGTTGGTTGTTGTCAAGATAAGAGAAATAACTAGGGCATACGTGTTCCCCACAAGCTCATAACGCAATAATCCTAGTAACATCAATCCTTTCCTAGTGTATTACATGCAAAATGATAAGTTAGGTATCTCTAAATCCTTGGTCCGACATCTAGAGAATTTCACCCCGCACCTTGGTCCGGCTACGTGTGTATAATTTACTAACCCTTACCTTTACCTCATATTAGACATCATAATCGATGTTTGACTTAGTTATTACTTCGCACCAATTGACACTAGCCTATTAGATAGTATCACACTAAATCTATGTTGATAATTCTTTTCTTGTTGATTACCTCCTTGGTCCGGCAAGTAGCAACAAGGCGAGTTCTAACGCGTGCACTCGTTAAAAAGACTTCTAAACGAAAGAATTATCAATGCATGCAAAACACTATTCAAGAATTGCTTATTTACTATTCATAATTTGTTAATCGCTCATGGTTCCCACAACCCTAGTTGTGGATTCAGTTATCCATATTAGCAAGAACTCAATTCATAGTTTTAGCTGAAGAAATCATGAACCTACGTAAAGAGAATAATAAACCCAGAAATTCAACTTGAATTGCAAAGCCAAAGTCGTCAAAACGAACTTAGGAAATCAATAATTGCTAGAGTTGCAAATTAATCTCCAAAGTCACAAAGTAAAACTAGAATAATAATGTCTAACCCCCAAAAACGAGGTTTACATGCCCTATTTATAGAAAACAAATCCTAAATTAAAAGGGAAACAAATTAAGGAAAGTTTGTTCAGGCACGCGTCTTCATTCCACGAGACTGACTTACGGACCGTCGATGGGTCTACGATCCGTAAGTCGCTTCCTTCAGCCAGGACTTAGAAAATATTTCAGCTTCCAAAAATCAGCTTCTTTAAAGCAAACGATGGACTTGCAGTACGGATCGTAGATCGATCTACGGTCCGTCAATCTCATCCGTAGCTCCACACTTAGAATCTTTAAAAATCAGGTACTGGAACCCTCGCAGTATTAATCTACGGATCAATCAGGACGGTCCGTAGATAATCTACGGACCGTCAATGTCCACCGTGGTTCCACACTTGGTCAGATTTCCCTGATTTGTCATCCATATCTTGCCTGCTGATCTACAGTTATCACCTACAAACCGTCAAAGGACCTACGGTCCGTAGATCACCTCCGTGAATGCTCTTTTTCTTCATTTCTTTCGGCTGTCTCTATACTTACACGCCTGAACATCTTTCCTGCAAAATACGATAAAAACACATAAAAACCAATACAAAAAGGCCCTAGACACACACAACTTGTAAGTGAAATGTATTAGAAATACCGTAAACTGACGGTATATCAATCCTCCGGTGGGAGAACCATTACTACAACCCAAACAAATAAATTTATGAAAATTAAGACATTTAAAGATACGGAAGCAGGTTTAAATGACAATAAAAATGGAGTCCCCATAAACTCCATAGGTTTAAACAATTAACTAACCAACTAATGCAAAAATTCAACCCTAGAACCTGAAAGTCATTGTACCAAAACTCTACTAACGACAAGTCTAAGAACAAGGGGTACAACCCCGAAATTAAACAAACACCTTAAACAAATAGTCTGAGTCCGAAAAGAATGGCCTTAAACAACAGAGATCCACGGAAACCTGAAAGAACTGGCTCACCCTTGAACCCGGTCACGATCAATAGTCACTTAGTTGAGGTCTATCAAAAGCCGCCTGAAGATGCCCTGTACTCATCAAAGAACAAGCAAGTGCAGTATCAGTACACAACCACAGTGTACTGATAGGATCACACGGCTATCCCAATATGTGAAACACATGTAAGTAACCACAATATTATAAAGCAGGCATATACCGAGCATAAACAATATTAGTCATCTTTTCAGGATCAATGTAGCATCACACATTCTCAATAATACACATTGGTTATCGTTTAGAGCAACATACATTCTTCCAATATCAATCATCATTAGATATAAACGTAATCATCACAAGTAGATACATAATTCAATGGTCCTCTCACGAAATCCAATTCAATGGTACTCTCATGGAACCTACACCCAAATTGTTAGCATACTGGAATGTGGTACCCGATCCAATATTTATGCCGGAATGTGGCAACCGATCCCATATTTATGCCAGAATGTAGCAACCGATCCCATGTTTATGCGAAACGTGGCAATCGATCCCATGTTTATGCTGGAACGTGACAACCGATCCATTCAACAAACCACAATCACAATCACAATATATATTCTCACAATCATACAACAAGAGGTGATTCATGGCATACATTATTCAATTATCCTCATTTACGATTAGGGTGATCATTAATGCAACATTCACATACATACATGCATTATAATGAGCAGTTATAAACATATATCACACCAACATGAAATCACAACCATCACTTACCTCGAAACAAGCTTGAAACCCTAAGAAACTTTATCCTTCCCTTTTCGAATTTGTTCCGCTTGTTCTTGGTCTACAAACAATCATAATAACACGGGAATCAATAAACAATCACTAATTACCCGAATTGCTAACAATTCTATGAACCCTAGATCATACCCATGATCCCAAGTACCCAAAATAGGGTTGTTTCCATCATAGAATCTAGATCAAAATCCTCCCCTATCGATAATTACCCATTAGATTACGTTCTACGAATTCAGGGAGTGAAAAGCTTACCTTTAGCCTCAAGAATGGTGGAAAACTGTCAAGAGTCACTTGGGGTTCGTTCCTTAGCTCTAAAAATCGAAAAGTGCAGAATAAAGACGTTTTGGAGTTTATTTACGACCTTAAGTCGCGTCGGATCCACCACAGCGGTCCTCACCTCGCTACAGCTGCCCCGCCCTGGTGGCAGAAATCCCGTCCCAGCGGCTTGCACGGAACCAATGAGCTATTTTAATAATTCCAAGGCCCCTATTTAACAACCCACATTTAACCAACGATGCTCAGAAAATATCATTCACGCTAAGATCGATTTCGGGAGTTCTACTCACCCGAATTCAATTTCGTAAAGTCGTACATATTCCTTAACGACTTACCTAACCACTCATGTAATCAAAATCATAAATAAGTCACCTGATTGTTACCAAATTTCCCTACACCTTAATGACTCTGATTTCGTCCAAATATGGACTAGACTAGGAAATCCAAATTTACTACTCAAAAGTTTTCTGGCCCCAATTCTTTCCCCATTGGCTTTTCTATAACGACGGGAACAAGTCGTTACAAAGACCCATTATCATTATCATTAAACTACAAGCATCATTGTAGAATATAAAAATATTATATAGCAATATATTACATATATATATACATACACACACACACATATATATATAGACATTGTTATAAAATATTTATATATTATTATTTAACGTATATTTAATGTATTCATATTGTATAAATAGTATAATTCAATTTATATATGATGTATAAATGTGAATAAGAAATGTATATATATTTATGTACACTGTTATACAATATTTATACATTGTTATATAATGTATAAGTAATGTGTATATTGTATAAATAATTTATAATCATGTATATATGATATATAATTGTGCATAATAATGTAGATACACCTATTATACACATCAGTATTATTAAAACATTGTTCGATTACCGGTACACACCCATTTAACACCATAATCACCACACACTTAGAAAGAAAAAATATTTTGTATTTTATTTGATTTCAAGCAAAGATATAAAGAAACCACAAAAAAGCAAACAAATATCAGAAAAAAAAAACAAACTTGCCTCAAAGTGTGCCATATATCTCTTATATAGAAGAGACAGTTTCAAGTTTTTCAATATGTGTGCTTCTTGGTTAATTAATTCTAAAATATAGGGTATTATGGTCATTTATTCTATAGCAATTAATTCTAAAATATGGATATTATGGTCATTTGTCCTATCAAACTGATCTGTAATTACAGGCTACATACGTGTCTTATATCTACTTTGGAGTAGACACGTGGCAATACTTTGGCTTCAACTTAAATAGTATGTGTAGCGACCCTAAAAATAGATAGGTGAAACTAGAGCCTAACGTATGAATTTTTAAAGTTTAAGCATAAATTGGAAGTAGTCACTTTTGGAAAAAATGAGTTCTGAATCTGGAAATTGGCTAAGTTCAAAATCTGGAAATTTGGCTAAGTGTGGAAAATCAGTGAGTTTTTGGCCAACTTTGAGCAGTCATAACTCCTAGCTCAGGATGATCCAGGAGTAGTTCCAGTTATGTTTGGAAATCCCTTGGAACGATCTTTCCAACGCCACCGAGTTTGCTCGATTCCGAGTTTGTATGAGTGAGTTATGCCCTTTGAAAGTTGGGCAGTTGGCAAGGAGTCCGTCCGGAAATTTAAGGGCATTTTGGTCATTTCACAAATCTTTTCTTTTGAGGTTATATTATTGTGTTAGGCTGATTGTGGATCATTTTGTTCCATTTTAAAAGAGTAAAGTTAGGGTTCTTGAGTGAAGAAGAGAAGAAGAGAGGAAGAAGAAGAAGAAG
>NW_026023786.1:63013-76317 GCF_019186545.1 Solanum stenotomum | reverse complement strand
AAAAAAAATCGTCAGCATACAAAATGAGCTATTCTTGTAATATCGTCAATTTATTGCATCAAAATATAAACTGCTTTAATACTAAGTATTTGCCTAAGTATCACCGTGTGACGACAACAATATGATCAATATATTTTTTATAAGCTATAATTGTCACAAACTAAATGCTATGTATATCTAATCTCAATTTAAAAAGATGAGGAAATACGGTTGTAACTCATTATACAAAAACATAAAAGATTTACCTTATGATCTCTCTTTACAAATCTTGAAAATATGGCGACCTTTGGCATAGCAAACTACCTTCACCACTCTTATGTATACAATAAATATNCTCCCCCAATTACATGTAGCTTAATGTTTTAACAAAAGAAATGACATATAACAATATAATTATGCATAAATTGTAGAACAATAAGAAATAATCAATTCAAGTGTAAAAGAAAATATATTAAAGTACTGATAAAATCTGCTTCATATATTTTTTAGTAGTAGCAAGAAATTATATGTGATGTGATCATATTTTTGACAATTAAAATAGGATTTCATCATCACGATTTCTTTGTTCACTATTGTCAATTCATGTTTTGATCGAAGTGGTTCCAATATTTAGAAATCATAAATACACATTTAATTTTAATATAAACATGCTACTTGCTAAGAGACTAAATGAATGGGATTTCGACCTTCAAATTGTTTTGTCAAATAATGAAGGAGTTTATAGTAGAGAAAAGGAAGAAAACAGAATTGGAGAATAGGGTGGTGTGGGATGAAAACAAAATCAAAATAGATGAAAGGAAAAAGTAGCCATTTCACAATAAAACACACAAATCAATTGTATGTTACTGATTATACATTTAAATTGCAATATCTCTTTACACAAAAATTGCCACCTCAAATTCCTAGACAAGATAATTTTTTGTTGTCTCCTTTTACATCAAACAATAATTTAAAAGCATGCAGAAAAAATTGCTATATTACATCAAACAACAATTAAAATTTAAAGTGTCTAGAAAGAAAATGTCAAATTCACCTCTAGATCGATATGCTTCAGATTACATAAAGATTTGCTTACGCAATAGTCTCCTATCCACAAGTTACCGTGACAACCTTGACCAACAGAGTAACTGGGACGATGCATGACAAAAAATGAGGATGCTGCAAAAACAAATAAAATTAATTAGTACATTAATTATAGAAGAAAACTCATTTTCCCTTATCAATGTTCATTCCATAAAATTGAAAGGCCACAAAGAAGATTAGAGAAGGTAACCTTTTTTATAATTAAAATGATTTAATGTGAGCTATGAATATATTTATTAAGAGTAGAAGTTACGAAGATGAAGAGACATAAGTTATGGAAAAAAATGAATAAAAAATGCAAAATAAATGAGATGACTTTTGGTCTTATCATATATTACATAAATAATTACTGTATTATTTTTAAAAAGTAAAAATCACAAAAGTTAAGGAAAGATAAGAGGAGACTTTTCAGATTTTTAGATACCGTTAAAGAAACGGTAATGTGTAATTAATGTATACAACAAATAAATTAAATTAAATCTATATATATAATATAAAGGAGAAACATAGATAAGGTCATGTGGCACCTCTCTATGGCCTCCATTTATATTTATATTTTTTTCCTTTTTTTGAGATTTTTTTCTTAATTATTTTCATTAAATATTTTTTTTCTTAAATAAAAAATTCAATCATATTTACTATTCTAATTATACCTAATGAGTTACAAAAAAACCACCATCTATCCATATTCTCTACTTAAATAGCATGACTATTCAACTCATTTCTAACTATTCTTATGGATTATCAAATCTATAAATAACAATCATCCATGGGATGTTGAATATTCATTTTTGCATTTTCTCATTATTAGTGTAGTTTTTTTCTCTTTTTTTATTTTTTTTTATTCTTCATCTTTTTCATAAGAAATTATAGAAACGATAGTGACATGATATGTGCTTCACTTTGATGAAGATCAATGATATATTCTTCAAAGATTCATTACAAAGAGATGTTCACATTAGTTTAGTACAAGTTCATCGAAATGAAGAAGGAAGCTTCATTATGTTGATAGATTCATCGATAATCATAGAAGTATAAAGTTTGAATGTTTTCAATATTTTAAAGATTCATTAATGTATTATTTTGATTTCAATATTTTAAATTTTTGGCATGGTTGAAAGGTATATTATTTATGGTACATTTCTCATAGCTATTGGATATTGTTGTGCTTAAAAATCTATATATAATATAAGCTAAATGTTAGAAAATTCAAGTTGCACCTCTCTTTTGGCCAAGAATTCTATTTATTCCGTTCCTCAATGTTTTGACAATTTTTTCAATTAATGTATTATTTTTATTTCAATATTCTAAAATTTTGCCATGATTGAAAGGTATATTATCTATAGTAAAAAAAATAAAAATATTATCTATAGTTCATTTCTCATTGGTATTAGATATTGTTGTGCTTAAAAATCTATATATAATATAAGCTAGATGTTAGAAAAATGAAGTTGCACCTCTCTTTGGCCAAGGCCCAAGGATTCTATTTATCTTTTTTCTCAATTTTTTTTTGATAATTTTTCATATTTTTCTACTTACTTATTATTGTACAAAAAATAAATATATTAATTACTACTCATCTATTTATTGTTATACTTAAAAGTCTCAAAAATTATTTACACTCATTATTATTCTTTATTACAAATAATTAAAAGTCTCAATATTTACTTCTTCAATCTCTCAAGATATTTGTCTCCTTTTTTAATGTATTTTTTTCCTCTTCCAATTTTGTTAAACACAACGGAGTAATACAAAAAAGAAGAAGTTGATTTGCTTTCTTTCCTAATAAAACTTAGACACCCAACAAATGTTAGATAGTTCATGAGTTTTTTTTTTTTTGGTCTTCATTATTTTATTTTTCCTTCTTTTATTTATATTAAATTTTTTATCTCCATAACTTATACCTATCGAACTTTTACTTTAATTAATATTATTAATTCATTTTCTTTAAATTTTCATATTCATAACTCCCAATTATTTAATTTCAAAATTTAAGATACCTTATGATGTTACTTTAATTTTGTCAATATAAATTCATATTTTTGGTTTTATAAGATTCCTACTCAAGATTATTATTTTTATTTCATATTTGAAATAGTGATATTTTATATTCTTACTGTAATATCAAACTTATACTTTAGTTTGACTCCATAAAAAGTCTCTTGGATGTGGATAGAAGGAGAGCCAGATAAAAACTCAAAAATATGTGCATTGATTATATAATTTTTTTCATCTTTGTTTTTGTGATTACGAACTTAACAAAAATATGTTATCTCTATAATTTTTTTAAATTTAGGTTCTTATAAATTTTTTAATCGTAGTAAATTACATTTTCACTTAGGCTCAAATTAGTTATTTGTAACTTTGCCAGAAATAGCTAACTACGCTAAGAGACGTTCAAATTTTACTACTCATGGCTCAAAAGAAATGTATATAAAATATTGAAATACATTGTTCTTAGGTGCTTCTTATGGTGAAGAACCATTTACATTTTCTTTAAATTTGTTCATTTCTTCTACTTTAAAAGAATTACCAAAAAATAATATAAGATATACACGAAAATTAGCAATAGAGGTTTATTTAGATGATGATGATGGAAAATAAGAGAAAAATATTTATTTAGACGATGATGATAAATAAGAGAAAAATCAAGGAAAATGAAAGGATTAAGTATCAAAGAAGAAATTCAATTGAAACACTTATCTCTTTTTCCTCCTATTTTTAATTTCATCATTTTTTTTCAAATAAAAAGAAGATTAATCAGGTAGTAAATTTAACATTTAATAAAAATAAGAAAAAAAATCAAGTCCTTAAATATGATTATTCGAATTATATGTATTAACATCATAATATATAAATTTTTTTCTTAATAAGTTCACCTTTTAATTTTGAAAAATATTTGATAATAAAATGTAATTCACTTAAGCTCTAATTCTACAAAAAAAATTGTATTGTGATTTTATCATTTTCTTATTTCTATAGTTGTTTTTTTATTTCTTGTATCATAAATAATTTCTAAAATAAATTTACATATATTTTTTATAACTGCGCGAAGCGCGGCCAAATTCTCTAGTTAATCAATAAGAAATAGGAAAATTAGAAAAATGAAAGAAAAAATTCAAAAAAAAAAATGATAAATACCTTTCCTGACCTATGAAGCATGCCACATCACTATTCGAACATCCAGTTTTATATTATATATAGATTTGGTTAGATGTTTAGGTTTTGATTTGAGATTTCTCTTCATCCTCCATAAATTTTAATGAAGAATTATGGAAGAAAGAAAACCCAATTCGATTATACTCATTCTAGGTAATTAGATTAATTTACTAGATTTGTAGGTTTTGCTCTGGACTATAGGAAGTGGGACTTTGTTCGATCCAGAAAATTTGAGGAAAGATCAATTGAATTTGCAGATGAAGTTTGGCATGATTTTTTGTTGTGTGAGAGAGAAAATTAAAGTAAAGAAATGCTCATCAAGGCTGGTTCTTTACTTTAATTTTTTCTCTCTCACACACAACAAAAATGATTTTTTCTCTCTCAACAATTTAATTTTTTGCAGTTGTATTAAAATGAATTTTTGGTCAAAATTAGACAAGTGTTGTTTAATGAAGTAAAGTATGAAAGAAATTTTGGAGGTGTCAAAGTATGTGATTCATCGTATTCCATGAATAAAATTTAGTATTTTCTTCGTTTCAATTTATATGAGTTAGTCATGAAGTTTAGGAAAGAAAAACTTTTGAAACTTATAGTTCAATGTGAGTCATAAATATTTGTGACTAAAACTCATTTCTTTGAGAATAAAATAAACATATTAAAGTTAATTTGTTGTTAAATATAGAAATGTGTCATTTTTTGAATAAGGAAAGTAAATCTAGGACAAAGGGAGTATTAGTTTATGTTAGAGATCCATTTATATTGTTAAAAATGATAACCTCTTCTAACTTCAATTCTTTGTAATTAGAACCAATAAATAAACAAAATTCATTGACTTTGGAGTAGACACCACCAAGTCAATTTGTGAAATCTTTCTAACTTCGATACCATCTCAACTAAAAGGATAGTTGTTCACTCTTCTTTTCCCCTTCCTTACATATATGTATGTCGATCATTTATAAGTTTGGAGAATAATCACAAATGGATGCGTGCTTATATTTTTTTTGGTTGTAAATTTGGGAATAAAAGTGGCTATAACTCTTAATTCATTTTGATTATTAGTCATTTCAAGTGATTGTGATTCACTTTGATCTCACCTTCTTTATGTAGAGGGTTTCAATTTTATGTTAAGAATTTCAAACTTGAAGATACATCAGATTTTATAAATTTATGTAAATAAGACATACAAAACTATTTTGTAAACTTATGTAAATAAGACGCCCAAAACTATTTTGTAAACTTGACTCCCCTTGATAAATACTATCAAATAATTAATATATATTTTTCAATTATTATTGTGAATAACATCAATCTAGCTTAAACAATTTTCACGTTGGGCCAATATTTTTCTAGTATAACAATAAGGTGAGTGTATTACATTGGAGAATGACAATCATTGTTTTGCTCTTTGCACTACCTGATGACCATAAGGTGCATCATTGGATATGAATGTTCCAAGAATATGTGTTGAATGTTATAACATCACCACTTGAAAACAATTTGATAGATTATTATTGGTCAAACACCCTTAAACTTGTTCTTAAATTTTATTTTGGCACTCCAACTCAACCTTATTCCATTTTAGCCCTTTGATTCAATTTTTATGTTCCATTTTGGCACTTCTAAGTGATGTGGCAGAGTGTGTGCATCGCACTTTCTCTAAGAGAGCGAAAGACAATAAAAGATTAACCCTTCAATTCTATTTTTTTATGTACTATTTAAACACAAAATACTAATTTTTACAACATAAAAAGTTTCTTCATTTTTATTTATGTTCTTCATTTCCACTTTTTCATTTTAAAAATCAACGTCATATTTTTTTTTTTTTTTTTAAAAATAATGGATGAACATCAATTTTTTTTAGAGTTTCTGTACATTATTGTGTGAAAAATAATCGACAAAACTGTGTTAATTTTCTTTTTAAAACAATTAATTAAATTAAATAACACCACATAATTTTTTTCCATATCTAATCTATTTGGACTAACTCAAATACCAACTTTCTAATTTTTCATTCAATTAAATACGAGTATAAAAAAACTCATGTTCATTGCTAATTAATAACACTATAAAAAATGTTGAAACTCGATAGACTTTGTTGGGTTGTCATTGCATTTCTTAAGAAAGAAATCGACGCACTTTCGTCGGTTATTTTTCACGCAAAAATACAAGGAAACTCTCAAAAAGAAATTGTTACTTTTAAAAAAAAAAATCAATGATCATTCGTCAATTTGAATTTTTTACAATAACTAACGGATGAATGACGATTTTTAAAATGCAAAATTGCAGTTGAAGAGCATATATAGAAATAAAGAAATCAAAATTAGTATTTTGTGTTTAAATGGTACATAAAAAAAATAGAGTTGAAGGGTTAATCTTTTATTATTTTTTTTAAAAAATACTCCCTCCGTCCCATTTTATGTGGCACCATTTTCTTTTTGGTCAGTCCCAAAAAGAATGTCACATTTCCTTATATGGTAAGTATTTTAAGGTACAATTCCTCTTTTACCCTTGTTGGTCCCACTTAATTTTAAAGATAGTACTCCAATACATTTATGAGGAGAGAGAAAAACGAATCTACTTTTTAATATGACTATTTTTTGAAGGGGCAATTTGGTAATCATTTCAAAGTTTTCATTTATTTCTTAAACTCCGTGCCCGGTCAAATGTTGCCACATAAAATGTGACGGAGGGAGTACTTTTTTTGTATATTTTACCCTCTTAGAGAAAGTGTGATGCACACACTCTGCCACATCATTTAGAAGTGCCAAAATGAAATATAAAAATTGGAGTTAAAATGTTAAAATGGAACAAGGTTAAGTTGGAGTGTCAAATGAAATTTAGGAACAAATTTAAGAGTTTGCATATGTGTTTGACTATTATTATTTTAATGGCATGTCAATATCAATGTATTAGGATGATGGACTTTGGACACCATCTCCTTGTAGGGATAAAATTAGCTTTATGATTCCCTTAGCTAACAAGGAGTACATAGTTAAAAAGGGCCGTAGGTATTGTTATGAATGGGCCTAGACTTGTATTGACAAAACAACTCAACATCAAATTAAGTGATTATGTGTGAAATTTGGATTGAAAAATAGGGGATTTGTGAGAGCAAAATAGGTTTATGCAAACTATTGAGTAAATAGTTTGATTTCTATTATCTCCATTCTATAGTCTAAACTTCACATCCACATTCTTATTTCTATTCTTTAGTTACTTGTAATTTCAATATTTTCATAATAAGTTGATAGTTTAAATATTACAGTTATAATTATAAAGGTGTAATCGTATTTCAATTCTTATGATAGTCAAACCAATTATGTTAAGCATGCTTGATTTGAAAAAAATATATCATTTTGAGGTAAAAGTCTCAATATACCCGATATTCACAAAAGCTATTAGTTCAAAATAGCATTTTCCATGTGTCAAACGCTCTCAATCCATTCAATTCAATGATTCTCAATAGGGGTGTACATGAGCGGGTTGGTTCGGGTTTTTCAAGTATCAAATCAAACCATTTGTGTAAATTTTTTAAATTTATAAACCAAACCAAACTAATAAAATTCGGATTTTTTTGGGTTTTTCAACCTCGGGTTGGTTCGGGTTTTTCAACTAGCAAACCAAACCATCGTGTCGAATTTTTAAATTTATAAATCAAACCAATCTAATAAACCTCGGATTTTTTCAAATTTTTGGATTTTTTCGGTAAAGTTTGCATACAAATATATAATTAACTTGTGCTCCAAATATTTCTTTAATCCAACCAAAATACAATTATCTAAGGTGTTTCTTAAGAAAATGACACAAAATATGAGAAGAGTACTGATGACACTAAAATATGCAATGAAAAATAATAATGAAATCATCATATAAAATAAATATTGCAAAGTCATAATGAAAATGATCATAATTTAAAAGTACTAAATCATGCTAAAATAAATTTAATAAGTATTAGTTACATTACTAAATATTTAAGGAAAATTAAAATTAGAATATATATTTTAATTATCTAAACCAATGTAAAACTAAAGAACAAATATTCAATATTATTGTCATTCTTAGTGTTGACTTGATTTTCTTTTTGCATTAGTATTAACTTGATTTTGATTTAAGTTTTATTATAATTATCAACATCTATGAACTATAATCTTTATTGGACCATTCCGAATTATATGTTTTAAACTTGAAATAATATATTAAAAGATAACAACTATGAAATAGTATAAGAAATATTTTAAAATTATATCAAAGTAAATATTTTTATGTGTAAAATAAAATTTTAAAATTACATATATCATGTCGGATTGGTTTTTTTTAGTTCAAACCAAACAAACCCAAATATAGTTGGATTTTTTTTTCAATACCAAATCAAATCAAACCAAACCACTAATCGAGTTTTTTTTCCGATTTAACTCAATTTACAATTTAATTCGATTTTCGATTTGATTTTATACACCCCTAATTCTCAAGGCTAATACATTTGCTGGGTCCATCTTAATAATCAAGACTTTAGTCAAAATCAAAGTCTACCTAAAAAGTCAATTACTGGCCAACGTAGTCAACTAAAAACAAGTTACACGAGTGAATTACCCTTGGACTACTCTCATTCACTTTTATTTATCTATTATTTCAAAAATAAATTTCTTTTTTACTTGTCACTTTTAATACACTAAGAAATCAAAGATAATATTTTTTCATATTTTATTTTTAATATTAATTATTTATTTTTCAATCATTTGCCTAGATCTAATACTAAACATTAATTAATAGAAATAATGTGGTAAAATAATTATGTCAATCATTGTTTTCTTAATAAACATGTCAAATATGATAAGTAAAAGTGAATTGATGGAGTAGAAAATTCAAATATTGTTGGGATTTCAAACCATGCTACTTTCCTTGCTTGATTTCTAATTATTATTATTTTTTTTGTAATCTAGAAAGCGTGTGTTTAACTCTAAAAAAGTACTCATCATTTAGATAGACTATAAAATAAAGTGATTGGAAATAAAAATACTATTTATGACTGAATTCAAACTTGGAACACTTGAAAATGCATGATTTTAATTTTAAAAAATCTAAGGAAAATTACGCGAAGACTCAAGGTAATTACTCTTCAAAAAGGATGAAATCCTATAGCATAGAACTCCCATAACTTGAAAAAGAAATGTGATTCTGGAAAAAATTGTTACCTTAAATTCGATGGTTTATCGAGATTGCAACCCCAACCCCTTATCGCATTGGCTATGCACACTTACCTTCTCTATCACAATCCAAAAGTGTGATGGTGCTGACCATTTTTTGGTGGTTTCCTAAGGAACCATTATCATGAATAGCTATCGCGATCATATTTAAGTGGTCATACACCTTAATTGCGGTCAAGGTATGAACCCAATCCATCGTGATTGCGCATGACGCACAAGATATGAACAATATGTACCATCCTTAAACTAGTTTGGATTTCACTAGAGGTCTTCCGATTTAACCCAAACCATTCCAACAAGTCCCAAATAATAAAAATAACTTGTACAAAGTATCAAAATATATATTGGAGTGTAAATTGTCAAAAATTGAGGGGTTGAATTGTTACATAAAGTATTTCCAGATAAATTGAGATAGAAAGAATAGATGGATCCGGCTCCCCTCCATTACCCCTTCCCTCCATTTCGTCAAGTGCACGTCTAGATTAGAGACATGTGCCATATTTAAAGTTTAAAGGTCAAAATTATATCATATGAACAAATATCATAACCATAGTTAAGTCAACTAGTTTTAGAAAACCACTCTCCAAATTTGGTAAGAATTACAATATATTCTATACAAAATTTGATATTTATTAATATCATTAATTTAATATTATATTTTTGTATTTAAATATTAAATTGTAAATTTTTAGTTTTAAACCAATTATTTTTAAATGATAAAAGATTGCTATTCTGTGTTCTTTTGATTACTTCTGATCAATTCCAGTGTTCTCCTTTTTTTTTTGGATCATTTTCAGCTTATTTAATTCTACTAAACAATTGCTAGAACGGAAAATGATGTTTTTTGTCTATTGCTACAGTACGTTTTTCAAAATAAAAATAATTAAATAATTGGAGTGGATTAGTAAGATAAATAAAATAGATATCTTCTTATTTATTATAAAAATAGTTTAAAATAACATTAGATTTCAACAAAATTTAATGAAAAAAAATATTTAAATTGATTGGATGATTTTTTAAGTGAAATATCAATAGTTGAGAGACTTTCGAAGTAAAATATCAATAGTTGAGTGACTTTTGAGTTATAATCATTAATTTTATATTATATTTTTATATTTAAATATTTAATTGTAAATTAAAAATATAAGATGAAATTAAAGATATTAATAAATATCAATTTTTTATGGAATATATTGTAATTCTTATAAAATTTGGAGAGTAGTTTTCTAAAATTAGTTGACTTAACTATGGTTATTATATTTGTTAATATAATATAATCTTGACCTTTAAACTTTAAATATGACACATATCTCTAATCTAGACGTGCACTTGACGAAATGGAGGGAAGAGGTAATGGAGGGGAGCCGGATCCGAAATGGATAATGATTATGACATTTCTGATTCATTAGCACAAATATTTGCGTCAAGAAATAAACATTTTCATTATTAATTTGCCTACAAAGTTAGATGTTTTATTTTATATTTTTTTATCAAGATAATCAAGATATTAACCTAATATATGTTAACGTAGGTAGTATTTGAATCGTTCGAAAGAGGCACGATAGTTGTTCCAAATTCAAATACTCCTTTTTAAATTTTCTTTATATCAATCCTCATTTTGTTTCTATTATTGTACCTTATTTTTATGAGCAATTTTTTTTCAATAAATAATTTAAATTACTTTTAGTTAACATATAGCTTTTCTTTATTTGATAACACAATATTGATTTATATTGGAGTATAATTTGCGCAGTATAGACTTTTGAAAAATATTATTAGCTTGCATGATTAATAGACAGTTTAAGTTAATCTAATTCTCAAAAAATTAAAATTTGGAGTCACTGATTTGCGAAGAATGGCCATAGAAATTGACATTTAAGATTGAAAAAATAACTCAAATATTGAAGGTAAAAATTTAGCTAGTAAAACAAAGACTATATAATAATTAAGCTACTTTTAAAGAGAATTATCTAAATGAAAGTGCACTTTCGTGATATATTTTTTTCTAGTTTCTTTCTGAAATAAAATTTAATCATAGCGTGTAAAAACAAAACTGAAATACCAAACTTGTACCAATCAAATTGCAAGAAAATTGATGAAAGACCTAACTAATCCTCAGAGCTAGCTCAGAGGATTGTTCAAATCCATGTAAAGAAATCATTCATCCCTTTTTTCATTCGATGTTAGACGTTTTATTAATTGGGATGGATCCTCTGATTCTGTTACCGTGTAAAAAAACATGAATCTTAGATCTAACTCATACCCTCAAAAGTTAGCTCATGAAGAGAAGATTGTAATGACCCTAAAGGTCATTTTTGGAAATTTTCATAAAATGACCGTTTTACCCCTCCCGATAGTTGCCCCGAGTCCTAATTGTTGTATTTTTGAAGTTGATTTTGAAGGAAAATTGATGAAAAGTTGAGTTTTTGGAAAGTTGAGTTTTTAAGAGTTAAAGTTTGGTTAAAAGTGCTATTTCGAGTCATTTGGAGTTTCGAGACTCGAATCGAATTTCCGTAGATTCCAGCAGTTTTAGAATGTCGAAACGGGTCTATGAGAATTTACGGAGTCGAATTTGGAGTTAAAACGAAGATTTGAGGTCCTAAGTTGCAAAAATTGTGAAATTTTGATCAAGAGTTGACTTTGGTCAACAAACGAGGTTCCGGTGCTCGAAATGGAATTCCGAGGGCACCGTTGGATTCAGGGGATGATTCTAAGTCTAGAATGAGTCTTGGTTGAATTTTTAGAGGCCCCGAGTGCGTTTCGAGTTTTTGAGCCTAAAGTTAGTTTCTTGACGCCTTATCGGATACCGGGTCAAGGAGACCTCGAATTCCAATTCCGACGATTTCATTGAGTCCGAAATGTCATTTTCAAGCTAGTAGCATATTTGGTTTGTGTTCGGGAAGTGCCAAATGAGTTTTGGGTGAGCTTTTAAGCTTCTTGGATGCTTTGACACTATTTCAGCAAATTGTGGCAACTAAAGGGTTCATTATTAGTTTTAAAAGTCGAAAAATTATTCTGAAAGTTCTGAAATTTTGAGCATGAATTATAGGACTTATCTGCAAATTTTGGGTGCATTTTTGCTAACCCGAGATTGGACTTTATCGCAAATAAGAAATAATTGTTTACCGAGTAGAAATGATATTTGACTGGGCAACAAGCATGAAATTGAGCTCCGATTAAACGAGCAGGTCCATATCATTATTTAAGACATTTACAAAAAAAGAATCGGGTCATTTCACTATCGTATGAGGAAATTACGGCCTTTTTAGTGAAAGATTAACTGCTGTTTTTCTGGTGCATAACAGCCATGTACTGTTATAAAAATCTCAGACTGTGTTCATTTGGTAGTTTGAGTATATTGGGAGTTCTAGAGATCGGAATGGAGTGATTCTTACGGGTTTCTTCTTGAATTAATATGAGGGTTAGTATTCAATCTTCAATTCGACATTTTCTCATAATTTCTTTATCTGGTTTTTTTCCTATCCGTAAATCTCTTGGGAAAAATTGGGGTTTTATCGATTTGGACTCCCTTTTTGATGAAGAAGGTATATTTACGATCTTATGATATGGGTAAACTGATTTTAACATAAAATTATTGATTCATCGATTATTTTCATCATTTAACCGCGTACAATTTGGACTTTCCCGGTAAAGTTAAAGTTTGATAAATTGATAATTTCAAGGTCGATCTTAACTCCGTTTTTGATGAAATTTCATATTTGAACTTATCTAAGCATGGGTAAGATGTTTTTCAAGAGATATTTCATTTTCGAGTCGCGGTTTCGGATCCGAATATTTTAGGCTTCTTCAAGAACGTGGATTTTCCTTCAAATTGAGTTTGTGAATTGATTTCAACTC
>NW_026023786.1:53757-61353 GCF_019186545.1 Solanum stenotomum | reverse complement strand
TCCTCCCCCCACCCCCACCCCCCATCTCAAATTTATTTTAAACTCCTCCCTAGGAGCTCCCACATCATGTTTTCTTGAGGATTCGAACTCACAACCTTAAGGTTGGAAGTGAGGAGTGCTTACCATCAGATCATCTTTCTCTCGTCTCTCATTTTTAATTTATTTTCTACTTCATTCACTACTTTTAAATTTAACTTTTGTAGATATAATATATCATATGATTATTTATACACATACACAAGTGCATGATATTTACCACCTACAATTCATTCAAATGTAGATTATATTTTAATTAAACTGTATATTTTTTAACAAATCTTTAAATATATTCAGTACGATTTTGTTATTTAATTCAGTTATTTTTATAAATTTTAAAAATTATATAGCACAATTATAAATTTAAATAAAATTAAACTTTCGATTTTATTTAAAAAAATTGAATAATCGGTTCAATTCGGTCAGTAAATCAATTGTTTTGTAAAAAAAAAAACATCGATACCCATAACTATAGTACTTCATCATAATATATTTGAAATCCTAGGTTGTTCGTTTCTTTCATTTGTGCTTTCATTTTTTTAGTTTATTTCGACTTTCACACTGATGGAAAAGTTAATAGAAATTCATGAAATATTTTGCACCTTTGCAAAGTCTAAATTTGTAAGTCGATGTTATCTCTATATAGTTGATCTACGTGTATTTGTGAAATTACTATTAAATAACTACATATTTTTAGACAGAAGCAAATAGATCGGCTTAGTCTATGCAGTTTACCAATCACAAATCAATAGACACGCACAAAAATTAGAACCAAGACTTGAGAAATTATTTTTTCAATTGTCTTTATCGATGAAAGTGTATCAAATAAAAAACAAAAGTGTTAAATCAACAAATATTAGTGATCTAGTGGCAGAATTGTACCCCACTCACGATACTTATAACCTGGATTGTATTTTTGAAATGATGCATAATTGTGTAATTTAAGAAAATTCATGAATTGAACTTTTTCATTTTCACAAAATGGACCGAATTCGTTGGTTTTAATATTTTCCCTCGCCAATTAACGAAAGGACTCGGTCTATTTCTTATGAAGCACTTATATTATTCTTTTTGTAAGTTGTCACTTGTAATTATGAACAATTGTAGCAAAAAAAAAAATTGTATTTAGCTATGAATTTTTTTCGTAGCAAATAGTTGAATTATTCACTACAAATTTTAAGTCGTCGCTATTTAACACCTTACATATTTTGTGACAATTTTTTTGTTGTCACTGAATCACAAATTGTTTAGAGACAATAAAATCTTTGTTACCAATTATTTATACTATTAGTGACGAAAATAAATATCATAATTAAAGCTAAATTCTTATAATTAAAACTTATAATATTTAACTACGAATTCTAATTTGTCGATATTGTAACAACATATTTTTTTAGATGAAATTTTTTGGGTAAAAAAATCAATAAATTTTAAGACAAAAAATAATTTGTCATGAATTAGATACATTATTAGTGACGAAATAATGTGTCACCGATAACTTTAAATTCGTGACTAACACTACTTAACAAATGGCGCCAATTAATCTTTTGGTGGAAAACTTTAGTAGACGAAACTTTGCTACGGATTTTTTGTTTCGTCACTAAAAGTATGTGTCTCATATATTTAAGCACGAAATGTAAATTTTGTCACTAAAAGCGAACAATTAGTGACGAATTTGATGTCGTAGCTATATATCATATTTGTTGTAGTGTATAAAGTGAGAGAGGCGAGCGAGAGAGGGCTGAAAAAAGAGGAGTGGCGAGCAAAATTTCATAGAGAGGGGAGAGATGCGAATGGCAAGAAGTTTGTTGCGAATTGGAATTACATGAAACTGTAGCTATAACATTTATTTTGAATTAATAGTTTGCTAACGCACAATTTAATTTCCCTAATAATAAATATAGATATTTATAACCAACACTTTATATCAATGCCGCTAAAGGATTTAGTGACTGTACGCAATGACATTAACTCAATTACCGCTTAATATTATTACGACAATAAATATAATCGCTAAAATAAAAATATCTTACCACTAAATATCTTGGAGTGGGTGAGAACAAAATATTTGGGTTATAAAAGTAACATGGGGATCCATTTCAGAGTTCACACGGGAACTTTTAGGCGAATAATACTCAAAAAAATTAGGTGACTGCCATCTGGGAATAATATTAATGTAATTATTCATATGTCAATGGAGGAGTAGACTAATGTCTAATTAGCTAGTCTTATCAACTAATACTAATGAAACAGGTTTCTTATATTGAAAATAAATATACATTTTGACCATTTAGTTAACTAGCTAGTCTTAACAACCAATTAACACTTGTATGAAGCAGTCTTCTTTTTGAATATAAATATACATTTGACCGTTTTATCTTAATTATAAGTAGTTGCATGTGTGTTCATGGTCATTGTTCAGCCAATAGTCTTATTCTTCTTCTATCTTGACAATTCAACGAGTCAATTGTTTTAATAATTTTCAAAATCCTGCGTGAATTTTGGGGTAGTTACACATAATATATTAACAACATGTCCAACAAACCAACATGGATTATGGTGCAGTGATGGAACTGCTTCTCCCTTAATTAGAGGTCCCGAGTTTGAGCCTTAGTTATGGAGACAATCCTGTTGAGAGTGTCATGACTTCCATATATGCTTGCAGTGTGTGATCCCAATATAATCGGGACACCAATGAAGGCTCTAGACACCGGATGCAAAAAAAAACATGTCCAACAATATTTTCATTCCAACTCACTAATTTGGACTCTTTAAATAATGCAATTATATAATATTTATTGTACTAACTGTTAAGTTTAACCTCCTGTGGCCTTGCCATTGCAAGTTTGACATCTTTTAGCTAGTTAGGTTATAACTTATAATCTATAATTAATTAGCAGTTAACGAAGGGGGTCCTTGAGGGTAACACCACCATATAGTATTCTTTAACAGCTAATTATTTTCTACTAACTTTGCAGCTTCTTTATTATTTGGTTGAATACATCAATAACTTAGAGAAATTTTCAGTGAACTTTATTTAGATACGTGAACTAGAATAGACCACATAATATAGTGTATTCATTAGACACTTTCAACTCAAATTTTGAAAAAAACATTTATGCATATATTCAAATGCAAATAGACTCGTTATGTAAATAAGTTAATAATTTCAAGTAAGTCACATCCTTTAATAATACACATTAGTCTCAAATCTCAATAAGCCGTAAAACTCAAGTCTGATCCAATTTGAACAGAGGTATATAATTTAAGGAGGTGATATATATTATGTGTCATAACTTGTCTACGCAATGGACCTCTAAAAACATGCGCAAACACTATTCCAAAATTTGATTCTAAATAAAAATTACTGGCAATTGAAAATATCAGATACATTTAGCCTTATTATTTTAAGTTGAATTTGTACTATGCAGTACCAAGTCGACCGATTCTTTGACTTCAACCTTTAAGTCAAAGTGTTTAGATTGAACCATTCGAATAGAGGTCATGGTCGAAATTCCATTTTCTACATTCACATCTAATGTCGAATTTTTGGGTATTATATTACAAAGTTTGTGTTTAATATTGCATAACATGGAATGGGTAAAATAAAGGTCCTTAGTCATGAATTGAGACATTTATTCGGAAAAAAAATGTCTCAATTAGACTTTGATTAGATTATTTCAGATTTACTAGTCCCGTAAGATTTGTAGGTCCTTCCATAGTCCAATTTATTACGTCAAAGTCATGTTTTTTTTAAATCAGAGGCGACAGTTGAAAAAAGGAATTAGTAAAAAAATGTAACTTACAATACAATACAATGCAGAATGGACGTGTAATGATCTAATCCATAATGACAATTGGACGGATCATAATAGATCAAAATAATAAACGGAACAAGATCTAACCCAATCCAAATTTGATTTGGATCAAAACGATTGTGTTAAAATGGGTTGAGTAATGGATTATAGAACTGATCAAGACCCAACTCAACCCATTTTTTTTACTAAGTTTTAATTGCTTATTTGTTCTTTTACAATATTTTAGGAAAAAAGGTCTGAAAAATAATTCAACTTTGGCCGAAATTGTCGTTACGATACCAAACTTTATGGAGGACCTTTTACCCCTCTGCACTATTTAATAGTGTATTTTAAAGGTATATATGTGCCCACGTGGACACATTACTATTTAAAATGATGCAATATTTATGATGTCCACGTAGACACATATATACCTTTAAAATACACTATTAAATAGTACAGGGGGTAAAAGGTCCTTTCCAAAGTTTGGTATCGTAACAACAATTTCGATCAAAGTTGGAGTATTTTTCAGCTTTTCCCCAATATTTTAATAGCTAATAAAATTATTTTTTCTTTATTATGACTATATATAACATATCGATTTTCTTAAAATAAAATTTAAAATATTTTGACATAATATCTTTTGAGTCAATTTCGGTTACATATCAATCCAATTTTCTATGAATTGAAATGGGTTGGGTTGGAATGGGCTAAACTGATAAATTGATGGGTCAATAATCTAGCCAAACTTAAACGAATTGAACATATTGAACCGATTGAATTTGATTTTGTCAACTCTAATTTTAATGCTTAATTTTAGCCAGTGCTATTGCAAGCTCTATTTAAACGTCACAATGGCTGGATGGAGCCAATACTCCTATATATGGTTATCGAAAATATTGTGGGGTAATTAGTACACAATCATAAACAACAAAGAGCAAACTACTTAGATCTCATTAGTTTAGGTCCTAATTACTAGAATTCACAATAGTTTTTAATATTACGTTATATACCACTTTTTGACCTTCAGATACATGTACCATGACTCGCCTAGATACATGTATATGGCATATTTAAAAGATGAGATACATGATTTAATACTTTTGAATTAAAAGGTTGTAACTTATTTCCTTAATTAAAGGAGTAATTGATGAATAATTAAAAACTAAAATGGATTAAGAGAATTCTTGCATATCGAATCTTACCAGTTTTTCAAAAATTATGAAATCATAAACCATAATAACTCTGAAATTGTAAACTTCATCTTCTCCCTCAAATCCTTCCTTTGTATCTTCAAGTTTTGAGATTTTCTTCACAATATTGTTGAGACATTCAAGTTCATGAATTTCTAAAAGAGGAAAGGGCACTGCCACTATTAAAAATTCAGATGTATCTGAAGGGACTACACTCAATGAGAGTAGAAAGATTGCTCCAACATGATTCGTTATTTTCTGAATTGCTTACATGGATGTAATTTGATGCAACTGACTCAGTTTGATCTGTTTCAAGGTTTTCCTTTAAAAAGAATGATAAATTACCGCAATACATATCATATAATTGTCTGAACTAATTGTTTCCTTTGTTAATTTGTTATAATACCTCATATTGACCTGCTTGATGTATCTCGTCTGTGGGTGCCTTTGTTGTGTGAGCAAAATCATCTGATTTTGTGAATTGTCAATCATTAAAATGATTTGAGAAAGAACAAAATCAAACAATGTAAACCCTAAAATCGGCCTTTAAAAAAATTGGAACTCTATCTTGGATACATGAAAATTATGAAACCTCAGATTACAATACTGAACAAAATAGAAACTTACCTCTTTGTATAATGTTGATTATAATGTATTGGGCTATGTGAACTAAAAGAGCTAAAGTCCTCGGGAGATTTTTTCACATGGAACAACAAGCAAGGAGAGACCAGTCAAGTTTATAGCAGAATTGACAGGGTACTAGTGAATGAGGAATGGATTGCAACATTACCTGAGGTGCACTTTGATACTCAAGTCCAATATGATCACTGCCCGACTATCATTAAATGGGCTGGAGCGCCAAAGATTACTCCAAGATTTAGATAATTTAACATGTGGAGCCTTGCTCCAGATTTTAAAAGTAGGGTGGAAAAGAGCTGGGGAAGACCTATTGCTGGATCAAAATTGTATCAACTGATGTAGAAATTAAATAGGCTGAAGACAACTTTAAGAGCTCTTAGCAGAGGAAGGTTCAATGAAGTTGAAAGAAGTATAGAGAAGGCCAAAGAGCTAATTACGAAATGCCAACTTAGATTGCAAAGGGACCCTCTAAATGGAGTACTAATCCAGGAAGAAGTAATTTACAACAGGGACTACTAGAGATGGAATATGGCTAGGATTAAATATCTCCAACAAAGATGTAAATGCCAATGGTTAAGATATGGGGACACCAACACTAGGTTCTTTCACCAGATGACTAAGGCCAGACGGAGCATTAATATAATATTCACTATAAAGGACTTCAATGGAAGCATACACACAAACATGGATGATATTGCTCAAGCTTTTGTTGACTTTTATAAAAAAAATTTAGGCTCTGCGAAAAGTGACAGAGATGTGGTATGCAGTAGCGTGGTACATCGAGGTAAACTTGTCAACTCTGAGCAAAGAAGGACATTGGAAAGAGAAGTAAAAACGCATGAGATATATGTAGTCGTAAATGCAATTTCGAGGGATAAAAGCCCGGGACTAGATGGATATGAAAGCCAATTCTTCAAAGACTCGTGGGATATAGTCAAGGATGATCTCAATGCAGCAATACTTAAATTTTTCAGGTAGGAGAAAATGCTCAAAGTATGGAACATGAATGTAATAACATTACTGCCAAAAAAGGAACATGCTGAAGGGCTGGGAGACTACAAACCTATAACTTATTGTGATACTATCTACAAAGTAATCTCCAAGGTGCTATGCAACAGACTACGGCTAATCCTTCCCACTATCTTCTTTGATAATCAGATCGCATTTGTAACTGGGAAACAATTGCTCAAATTGTCCTCATCTGTGAATATTTGGTGCAGAGATACAACAGGAAGAACACTAAAGAAAGCTGCCTGATCAAAATTGACATGAGGAAAGCCTGTGACACAGTGGAATGGGAATTTGTCAAGGATATGTTGCATGCATGAATTTTCTGCCACTTTTTACGAGATGAATCATAGAATGCTTAACAACCCCTTGCTACATTATTGCTATTACTGGAGGCTTGTATGGTAATATCCGAGGGAAAAGAGGATTGAGGTAGGGGGACCCTATATCTCCATTATTATTTGTAATTTGCATGGAATACTTCACGAGATTGATAAATCTAGCTTCTACCAATGATGAATTTGCATATCACACACAATGTAAATGTCACGCCCCGAGCTATCCCCAAGACGCGGACACGGGACCTAGGACCACAAGTGATCCCAAGCTAACCCTGCTGGCATGATCATGAGCATACTAAAGATAATAAACTGATGCGGAAGCTAAATCATAAATAAATCTGAAAAGATGGGGAATACCCATATACTATAACTGAATATATCAAATCTGAGAGTTTAATACAAAGAAGTTATCAAACTCAAATACTAAGCTGAATCTAACTATGTCTGAAATAAGCCTCTAAACTGACTAGAAATGTTGGGACATGCCCCAACTAGATCTAGCAAAACTGAAACTAAAGACTAAAAATACTGAAAAGAAACTCATGACTATTGTCCTCGAAGAATGAGGACTCACCACTGATG